>NC_092337.1:64072500-64215000 GCF_046630445.1 Rutidosis leptorrhynchoides
AGGAAAGTACGTAGACGTAACAGAGATGATAAACACTAGATTTGATTCATAAATATACCCCCAAACATTACCCATAACCTCCTTGGCAATAACCCATAATTTCCTTAACTCTATCCCGCTCGAAAACATATTTTGAAAGTGACACGCTCATGACCTCGTCGTAGTATTTTAGGTATATATACTACTAATAATAATATTATAATAAGATTAATAATAATAATATTAGTCTTAATAATAATAATAATAATAATAATAATAATAATAATAATAATAATAATAATAATAATAATAATAATAATAATAATAATAATAATATAAAAAAATAATAATACGGAGGAATGAATCGAGCTTTTATAGTATGTGGCCTGCTACAGTACCTCATGCGATCGCATGAGTTTTCAGTATTTTTGCCATGCGATCGCATGGCCGCCTTATCTGTTTTTGTTTTCTAGTTCGTCGACATCAAATAGTGTTTACTGTAGCAAATAGTGTTTACTTTAGCAAATAGTGTTTACTTTAGCAAATAGTGTACTGTAGCAAATCACTGTAGCACTGTAGCACTGTAGCAAAATAGTGTTTCACTGTAGCAAATAGTGTTTCACTGTAGCACTGTAGCAAATACGGTTTCACTGTAGCAAATAGTGTTTTACTGTAGCAAAGTCATTTTACTGTAGCAAATAGTGTTTTACTGTAGGAAAGTCGTTTTTACTTGTACATATATATATATATATACACATACATATAATTGTTCATGAATCATCGAGAGTAGTCAAATGTAATGAAACAGTTCTAAAATTTTGAGATTCAACTTCATAGACTTTGCTTATCGTGTCGAAAACGTTAAATCATTTAAAGATAAAGTTTAAATTTGGTCAAAAATTTCCGGGTTGTCACAAGTTGATTGTAAATCAATATGATAAATTAACAAGAGTTCTCTTTATTAATAACATATCAATTAACTAGATACAAATGATCTTTAACATCAATAAGCATGTTCTTGATTCAAGCATTAAAACTATCACACAAATTACATTCAATACATAAGATTACATCCAATACTTTGGTTATTAATCTAGACAAACATTATAGAACTAGCCAACAATCATGATAACAAGCAAAATAACAATCAAATGATAAGTAGAATTCGTTGTTTGAGAACAAGAAAACAACCTACTAGAAGAATGAATCTTGGATGGAGAAGGTTTTGATTCTTGATTCTTGGATGTTAAGCCTCTTCAAAGAGCTTGAAATTCTCCAATTTTGCTCTCCAAAACGTTCCTAGAACTCCTCTGATCGTATATGCACACTGGTCTCTCAATCATTCACTTTTAAAGTGGTAAAAGTGGGTCAAAAAGTCAAAAGTAGGCTGAAACCTACCCAAATTCTGGATGGCGTCCAGTTGTAAAGGGCTGGACGGCGTCCCACTTCCTTGGACGGCGTCCCGTTGTGAAGATCTGGACGACGTCCAGATTTCTGGACGGCGTCCAGATGTACTGAAGTTCACTGTCTCTTTTTTTCTTTCATATCCCTTAATTTGGACAGAGACCCAACAATTTTGGACGGAGTCCAACATATCTGAAGCCTTGTTTTATCATTTTAAAGCGCTAATTTTACTCTAACTTGTATCGGGATCTACTATGATGATATCACAACTTATAGAACGATCATAATTCATCAAAATTCTTTATAAACCACTTTCCGATACAATTTACATACCTTCGTGCATTACTTATAGAAACCTCCTTAACTATCTTTGATTCGAGAGTATTTCACACGATATTGCGAGAGATATATATGATGAAATCTAGCAATATCACCAGTCCCATGAAATTTCCGGTTCTTTTGCAGCCCAGGTAATTCGATCCTGGACCTGGCTGCTTGATTACGTTCCAGATGGTATACTCTAGCGAAAGTCGGTTTCAATGGTTGGTCTGTAAGCCACGCGTCTTCCCAAAAGCTGGTATCGCCTTCGTTGCCAATTACTCTGATAAACGATTTCCCAAAATTCAGCCCTGTTTTGAAAATGCTTGTACCTGCACGAAGTATATTGGGCCAAACATCCGTCTTTGTAATTGGGCTGGAAATACCCGGTGTGAAATTCAGCCCACTATTCCCATAGATACTTTTTACAATAGTCGCCCTAAGTGATGTAGGCTCGATTTTTACCCCCCAAAACCATTTTCCCAAAAGAGCAACATTTTTTCTCTGAATTGACCCGACGTTTAAACCCCCTTCATTGTACGGTAAAAGAGTATCCTCCCATCTAACCCATGACATTTTACTACACTCACCCGTTCCGCACCCAAAAAAAATTCTTCGAATACTCTCTAAATTATTTAAAACACACGACGGAGTACGAGAGTGAAAAATAATATAACGGTAAACTATTAAGGACCGATTTAACGAGCGTCAATCTTCCGCCAAAAGAAATTATTTTTGCTTTCCAATATGCAAGTTTGGAATTAAATTTATTTATCACAACTTTCCAACTTTCTGCTCGATTCATGTTGCGCCCGATAGGGAGGCCCAAATGAGTGAAAGGGAATTCTCCCACTTTGCATCCAACACGGAGAGAAAGACGATCAATCTCTTCCTTTGTCACCCCTAGCCCGAAAAGGGAACTTTTACTATATTTTATTTTAAGTCCCGACACCCTTTCAAAATAATTTAGGAGTTTCATGAGGTTTGAGAAATTATGTCTACTCCATTCCCTGAAAAACGGTATCATCCGCATATTCACCCGGATTTCGACACCTCTAAAAAGACCAATATGTACAGCTTGTTTTGTGAGAGTATTCAATCCTTTCACCTCTATGATAAAGAGAAAAAGAGATAGAGTAACCCCTTGTCGAATTCCTCTTTCAAGCCTAAATTCATGTGTTGGAGAACCATTTACAAGAACGGATACCGAAGCCGACTTAAGACAAGTTGGTATCCACTTTCGTCATTTTTCACCAAACCTCATTTTCTTCATGATTTCAAGAAGGTATTCTCAACTTATACTATCGAAAGCTTATCGAAGTCGACTTTAAATATGAGACTTTTTCTTTTATTTTTCTTTAGGAATTCAATAGGCTCATTTGCAACTCGTACGTCGTTAAGGATGTATCGCACCTTAATAAACACACTTCGAACTTCATTGATAAGGTCGGGAATCACCTTCCGGATACGATTAGATAGGATCTTTGCTAATATCTTATAGTAAGAACCTATTAAATTAATAGGTCAGAATTCGTTTAGGTGTAACGACCCAACCCTCGTTATACCCAAAAACACGCCTTAAAAAAAATTCTGGGTCAGTACATCTGGACGGCGTCCAGCTCTGAAGACCATGACGGCGTTCAGCCTTTTGGGACGGCGTCCCAATGAACTACCAGAAACTGATCACGGGGTCCAACTTACATGAGCGGAAAACCCGCTTCCCGACACTTTCAAACAAAACCCTTTTTACAACACGACAATATAAGTAAAATTAAAAGATTTCTACAATGAAACCAAGTTTTACAACATCGGGCCCACATCGGCCGTTTTACGACTTTCTTCAAAATTACGAGTTTCGACCTTAAGAGTTTAAATTAAAAACGACACCTAGAACATGGTGTTTGGGGTTAAACTACCCACATCTTGGTCAAACTTCAATAACTAAACTTTCCAAAAGCGTCCCCTATCCAAAACGAGCGGGAGGCCTCTAATCCAATCGCACACCCTTACCCTTGTCCACGCCGGAGCCTAAAAAGAGTAAACAACGAGATGGTAAGCAAAACGCTTAGTGAATGCAATAATTATACACATACATATATAATATACCTACTTGAAAACACTTACACACATACCGCATACACGCTAGCAACATAATTAGCTTATCATCTCAAATACAAAGCTATTAACCTCCGATACCACAAGCTAGCATAACAATAACATATATATAACTCGAACAATGTAATATGCTTACGCTACAACACAATAACCATGGTTAACCAATCGTACAAGGGAATGGCACTCGGGTGGCATCTTAACACCTCGATGCTTCACCCCTTATCTTACGGAGTGGTACCTTAACACCTCGGCACTTCACTCCTAGGTGGCATCTTAACACCTCGATGCTCCACCCCGAGTGGCATCTTAACACCTCGACGCTTCACTCGTCACGTGAAACGTGGTGTCTTAACACTTCGACACTTCACATCTCACGCTACAACAAATAAATACATTATATACCTACGCATATAATTATTCCACTCACCTTATAGTCTTTTGTGAAAGTTAGCCGAACTTGCAACCTTCAACATAACGTACCTATTACATTAGGCACATAATTAAACACACAATCAAGTTGGTCAACCAACTCACTCACCAATCTAGCATCATTTCGGCCCTTGGTGCAATTCCGACCCGTTTGCACACTTAACCCTAAAATTGGGTCAACTTCGACAAAACCCTAACGCTAGCCAATTATGGTCTTAATACCCATATAATCACAAATTTAGTGTGTTAACATACTTATTTAACAACTTAGGTCATCAAAGACCCGTTTGACCCATTTCGAGGTTTACACCCCCATTCGGGTCACCACATACCCATATAACACCCACATACATAACATCTAGGCGTGCTAGTAGTTAACTAACCAATTTAAGGTTCATAAACACATTTAACATTTCAAAACCCTAGGTTAGTCAAATATTTGAGTCCTCATGACTCAAACTTACCCAAAAACCCCCCAAATTACTAACAAATGGGTTTTATGTTCATCACTAACCCAAACCCTAACCCCTAACCAATTAAATTAAGGAAATCAAGGTTAAGACTTACCACTATACTCAAAATGTAGCTAGGGACTAGATGAACAACTTTAAAGCACGCGCCTTGACCCGAAACAAGCTTTTTCCTCCTCGATTTGAGCTTTCTCACACAAGAATCACTCTCTCTCTCTAGAATTGAAGTGGATATGAAGTGGTGGTTGAAAATGGAGTAATGGCACTCCATGAACTGATCTTGTGGCCTTAGATTCGTCTCACAATTGAAAAGACCAAACTAACCCCATTTAATATCTAAAAGAACACAGGTGGCCCGCCAGTTCAACTGGACGGTGTCCAGATTTCAGGACGGCGTCCAGTCCTTCACATTGGGATGGCGTCCTACCTGTTTGGACAGCGTCTCACACTACTGGAAAACAGGATCTTACAACTCTCCCCCACTTGAACCGGATTGCGTCCTCGCAATCCAAGCCTCATGACAAGCAGGAAGATAGACCAAAACAAACTCCTCGGATTCCCATGTAAATTCGGAACATTTACTACGATGCCATTGAACTTTAAAAGTTCTCATCGCTTTATTTCTCAACATTTTCACCTTTTCATCAAGAATTGCCATTGGTTCCTCAACATATTCTAATTTGTTGTTTAAGGAAATCTCGTCCATCGGTACCCACGCTGTGTCATCCGCAAGATACTTACGGAGATGGGAAACATGAAATGTATTATGGATCCCCGCAAGCTCTTCGGGTAACTCCAAACGATACGCAACTTCACCAACCCGAGCTAAAATTTTAAATGGCCCAATAAATCGAGAAGCTAACTTTCCCAGTTTTCGAAACCGAATAATACCCTTCCATGGCGAAACCTTAAGCATTACCATGTCACCTTCTTGGAATTCGATCGGTCGCCTACGTTTATCTGCATACGGATTTTGTCTATCTTGAGCCTTTTTCAAATGAGCCCGAATCATATCAATCTTGCTATTAGTCTCTAAAACCAAATCGGTACTCCCAATTTCTCTTTGACCCACTTCACCCCAACAAATCGGAGTTCGAAACCTCCGCCCATAAAGCATCTCATAAGGTGGCATCCCGATACTAGTATGATAACTATTATTGTACGAGAATTTTACCAATGGTAAGTGCTCATCCCAACTACTGCCGAAATCAATAATACACGCCCGTAATATATCCTCCAAAGTTTAATTCGTACGTTCGGTTTGACCGTCCATTTGAGGATGGTAGGCCATGCTCAATTTCAATTGTGTACCCATATCTTCATGAAACTTTTCCCAAAACCGAGATGTGAAACGAGTATCTCGATCAGAAATAATAGATATAGGAACCCCGTGTCTCGATATCACCTCCTTGATAAACAACTTAGCCAAGGTCTCCGATGATATCGCTTCCCGAATGGGAAGAAATAAAGTACTTTTCGTCAATCGATCAACTATCACCCAAATCGAGTCAAATTGGGTTCTCGCCGTCTTTGGTAACTTTGTGACGAAATCCATGGTAATGTGCTCCCATTTCCATTTCGGAATTTCTAACGGTTGCAACTTACCATACGGCTTTTGGTGCTCAGCCTTAACTTGCAAACACGTGACACATTGTTCAACATACTTTATAACATCACGTCTCATATCCGGCCACCAATACTCTTTCTTCAACTCAAGATACATTTTCGTCGCGCCCGGGTGAATGGAATACTTTGACTTATGTGCTTCATCAAGTAGCACTAGTCGGTAATCACCCATTTTAGGCACCCACACTCTTCCTTGAAAAGACAACAAACCGTGCGGGCCTAAGGTAATAGACTTCGTTTGCCCCACGATTCGTTCCTCATGTTTATTGTTAATAAAAGCTTCAATTTGTATCTCACCGAGCTTTACAAGAAAATCGTTAGTAATAATCATGCGTAACGATCCTACTCGTATCGCCGGATTTTGACTCTTCCTACTTAATGCATCCGCGACCACATTCGCCTTGCCCGGATGATATAAGATTTCACAATCATAGTCTTTCACCACATCCATCCATCTACGTTGACGATAATTCAAATCTCTTTGATCAAAAAGATGTTTCAAACTCTTGTGATCCGAATATATCGTACACTTGACACCATACAAATAGTGGCGCCAAATTTTCAACGCATGAACAACCGCAGCCAACTCGAGATCATGAGTCGGATATCTAGTTTCGTGTTCCTTTAATTGTCGAGAGGCATAAGCGATGACTTTACCTCTTTGCATTAGAACACACCCGAGCCCATTTAAATATGCATCAGAATAAACCGTCATGTCTTCTACACCTTTCGGCAATACTAACACCAGATCTTGACATAACTTTTCTTTTAACAATTGAAAATCAATTTCTTGCTCGTTCTCCCAATTAAATCTCGCGTTCTTTCTCGCCAACTTCGTCAAAGGAGAAGCAATTTTAGAAAAGTCTTGGATAAACCGACGATAATAACCGGCCAATTCGAGAAAACTTCGGATTTCCGTAGACGTAGTCGGTCATTCCCAACTTTTCACCGTCTCAATCTTCCCCGGATCTACTTGAATACCATCCTTGTTCACAATATGGCCAAGGAATTGAACTTCTCTTAGCCAAAATTCACATTTGGAGAATTTTGCATACAATTTCTCCTTCTGCAACGTCTTCAACACACCACGCAAATGATGTTCATGTTCTTTCACACTCTTCGAATAGACAAGTATGTCGTCAATGAACACAATCACTGACTTGTCCAACATAGGTTGGCACACTCGGTTCATAAGATCCATGAATGTCGCCGGTGCATTCGTAAGACCAAAAGGCATAACTACAAACTCAAAATGCCCATAACGCGTTCGAAAGTCCGTTTTCTCAATATCTTCCTCGCGGACCCGCATTTGGTGATAGTCGGACCGTTAGTCGATTTTAGAAAAGTAAGTCGCACCTTGGAGTTGATCAAATAAATTGTCAATCCAAGGCAATGGATAACGATTCTTGATTGTCACCTTGTTCAACTCATGATAATCAATGCACATCCGCATACTACCATCCTTCTTCTTCACGCATAAAACCGAAGTGCCCCATGGAGAAGCACTCGGTAGAATAAAACCCTTTTTAAGTAATTCTTGGGTTTGATTTAACAACTCTTGCATTTCCGTTGGTGCTAAACGATAAGGTGTTTTAGCAATGGGAGTAGCACCCGGAACCAACTCAATGCAAAATTCAACTTGTCTTTCCGCAGGAACACCCGGTAATTCATCCGGAAAAACGTCTTCGAATTCACTAACCACCGGAATTTCATGAATGGATGGTGGCTCTTCAAGAGTATCAACTACATGAACAAGGAAAGCCATGCCACCACTAACAAGAAAACGACGTGCCCGTGCGTAAGTGCATAACGGCACAAGTATTCTCCGTCTCTCGCCATGAATAATTAACTCTCCCCCACTTGGGGTCTTCACATGAATAGATTTTTCATGGCATGCAATATCGGCTCTATAACGATCGAGCCAATCCATACCAACGACAATATCAAATTCACCCAAGGTCATCGGGATAAGATCAATTTTAAACATTTCGGAACCAAACACAATATCACAATCATTACACACATCAACCTCTAGCACCGTCTTACCAACCGCTATTTCGACCTCCACCGGATGACTTAACTTAGCTAGCGGTTTATCAAGCTTAGACACAAAACTTGGAGAAACAAACGATAAATTAGCACCGCTATCAAATAGGATCCTTGCCGGATTAGAGTTAACCATGAAAGTACCTGAGACAACTTTATTTGATTGCTTGGCCTCATCATGGGTCATCAAGTAATTTCATCCCCGAGCCGTACCCGCCGCCTTTTCTAACCGTTTAACATGATCGGTGTTCAAATCGGGACACTCTGACTTTCGGTGTCCTTGCTTTTGGCAATTGAAACATGTAAGGTTGTTTCCGGAAGATGGGTTCGGACAATCACTTGCCATATGGCCCATTTGTCCACAATTGTAGCATGTATAAGAAAAACCCCCGGAAGCACTTTTCTTCACGCTATTGACACTTCCGGAACCCTTCTTGCTCTTGCTCTTTTTGCTTGAAAAGCTCGAATGACTCGAACCTTCAAATTTTCTCTTGGAAAAAGAGAAATCACTTCTTTTTGGAACCTCCTGCTCGAAACCCCGGGCTAACTCAAACAATTCATCAAAAGACTTAGCCATTCCCCGACTAATCTTACACTTCAACTCGTCGCTTAGTGTACGATAAAAATCTAGCATCAACATTCGGTCATCACCTACATACTCCGGACAAAAACGAGTCTTTGACAAGAAGGTAGACTTGAGAGTGACGAAGTCCATTGAACCTTGTCGCAAATCGCGCAACTCGTCCTGGATTTTGTTAAGATCGGATGGAGTCTGATATTCATCAAAGAACTCCTTTTTAAACTCATCCCACGTCAAGCTCATACATTGCTCTTCACCATACAACTTAATCTTATCGTCCCACCACGTCAAGCTCATACATTGCCCCTCACCCCCTTCGCCCCGAGGATGAATGTTTCTAGCTTCTAATGCCTCTTCAATTGCGGCATTCATTCGCTCATTTATTAACTCGGTTACTTGCCCATCAACCGATTCTTGGAAAACCTTTCGGACATCCTCAAGAAATTACGCTCTTTGCTTTTTAATAATGGCCTCAACCTTGGCCGTAAACTCAAGGTCCTCGCTCGTACCTCCTTCATGGTTCTCGGGTCCGTTTCTCGTCTTCATACTATAAAACGGAAATCGGTTAAACAATGAAACGAAAGGACATAACACAAAGTATATATATATATATATATATATATATATATATATATATATATATATATATATATATATATATATATTCACACCGCCCCATCTTGCTCAACAATCGTCGTACATCGCTTGTGTGACACGATTTGAACCCGTAACAATGGTAGCTAATCATTTTTACACGAGCACATCGCATAACTCGCTAGTACAACATCTATCTCGCTTGATGATTGCAAAACAAAACACAAAATAATTAGCGCATAGTTAGTTAACCTAATCCTAGGCACTAACCAATCTCCGGTCCTACCCGTCTCCTACAAGTCCCGCATAAGGCGCATACACAATAAAGTCTAAGTCTAGGCACCTATCTCAAGTCGCCTAAATCCCTTAGACCATGCTCTGATACCACTTGTAACGACCCAACCCTCGTTATACCCAAAAACACGCCTTAAAAAAAATTCTGGGTCAGTACATCTGGATGGCGTCCAGCATTCTGGACGGCGTCCAGCTCTGAAGGCCCGGATGGCGTCCAGCCTTTTGGGACGGCGTCCCAATGAACTACCAAAAACTGATCATGGGGTCCAACTTACATGAGCGAAAAACCCGCTTCCCGACACTTTCAAACGAAACCCTTTTTACAACACGACAATATAAGTAAAATTAAAAGATTTCTACAATGAAACCAAGTTTTACAACATCGGGCCCACATCGACCTTTTTACGACTTTCGTTCAAAATTATGAGTTTCGACCTTAAGAGTTTAAATTCCAAACGACACCTAGAGCATGGTGTTTGGGGTTAAACTACCCACATCTTGGTCAAACTTCAACAACTAAACTTTTCAAAAGCGTCCCCTATCCAAAACGAGCGGGAGGCCTCTAATCCAATCGCACACCCTTACCCTTGTCCACGCCGGAGCCTAAAAAGAGTAAACAACGAGAGGGTAAGCAAAACCCTTAATGAATGCAATAATTATACACATACATAGTTAATATACCTACTTGCAAACACATACACACATACCGCATACATGCTAGAAACACAATTAGCTTATCATCTCAAATACAAAGCTATTAAACTCCGATACCACAAGCTCGCACAACAATAGCATATATATAACTCGAACAATGTAATATGCTTACGCTACAACACAATAACCATGGTTAACCAATCGTACAAGGGAATGGCAGTCGCGAAAGGCCATCGATGTTCATAACATCCATTAGTGTACTTAACACCTCGTATCACTAAACCATCGGGTGGCATCTTAACACCTCGATGTTTCACCCCTTATCTTACGGAGTGGTGCCTTAACACCTTGGCACTTCACTCCTAGGTGGCATCTTAACACCTCGATGCTCCACCCCGAGTGGTATCTTAACACCTCGACGCTTCACTCATCACATGAAACGTGGTATCTTAACACTTTGACACTTCACATCTCACGCTACAACAAATAAATACATTATATACCTACGCATATAATTATTCCACTCACCTTATAGTCTTTTGTGAAAGTTAGCCAAACTTGCAACCTTCAACGTAACGTACCTATTACATTAGGCACATAATCAAACACACAATCAAGTTGGTCAACCAACTCACTCACCAATCTAGCGTCATTTCGGCCCTTGGTGCAATTCTGACCCGTTTGCACACTTAACCCTAAAATTGGGTCAACTTTGACAAAACCCTAACGCTAGCCACTTATGGTCTTAATACCTATATAATCACAAGTTTAGTGTGTTAACATACTTATTTAACAACTTAGGTCATCAAAGACCCGTTTGACCCATTTCGAGGTTTACACCCCCATTCGGGTCACCACATACCCAAATAACACCCACATACATAACATCTAGGCGTGCTAGTAGTTAACTAACCAATTTAAGGTTCATAAACACATTTAACATTTCAAAACCCTAGGTTAATCAAATCTTTGAGTCCTCATGACTCAAACTTACCCAAAAACCCCTCAAATTACTAACAAATGGGTTTTATGTTCATCACTAACCCAAACCCTAACCCCTAACCAATTAAAATAAGGAAATCAAGGTTAAGACTTACCACTACACTCAAAATGTAGCTAGGGACTAGATGAACAACTTTAAAGCACGCGCCTTGACCCGTAACAAGCTTTTTCCTCCTCGATTTGAGCTTTCTCACACAAGAATCACTCTCTCTCTAGAATTGAAGTGGATATGAAGTGGTGGTTGAAAATGGAGTAATGGCACTCCATGAACTGATCTTGTGGCCTTAGATTTATCCCACAAGTGAAAAGACCAAACTACCCCCATTTAATATCTAAAAGAACACAGGTGGCCCGCCAGTTCAACTGGACAGCATCCAGATTTCAGGATGGCGTCCAGTCCTTCACATTGGGATGGTGTCCCACCTGTTTGGACAGCGTCCCACACTACTGGAAAACAGGATCTTACATTAGGCATAAAGGGTCCGCTTTCTTTGGTACAAGGGTGATGAAAGAGGTGTTGCAACCCGGTGATATTTCACCCGTTTCCTAAAACCATCTAAGGGATGCAATGAGATCTGTTTTTATTAGTTCCCAATGGATTTTTAAAAATTTAAATTTATATCCATCCGGGCCAAGGGCTTTTGACACGCCACAATCTTTAATGGCGTCAAGGATTTCGGATTCGCTGAAAAGCATTTCAAGTGCATCAGCTTGGGGTTGAGAGATCTTTTTGGTTGCTGACTCATTGGTATCCCTTGCGAATACCAGTCTATGTGTATCACATTTTTTAAAAAGGGATTCGAAGTGATTGTAAACGGCATTTTTAATATCAATAGGGTCTTCGCACCAATTGCTATCAATACTTAGGCATCGAATGTTGTTTTATGAATATATCCTTCGTATGGATGAATGAAAAAACATGGTGTTTTCATCCCCGTCCATAACCCATTTGATTCGCGCTTTTTCTCTTGCCATATTAGCCCTGAATGGCATGCTTTCAGCAAGGCATTCCCATTCATGCTTCAGTTTCAGACAATGGCCTGCTTTCGGTAAGGAATTCCCATTCATAGGCCTGTTTCCTTAATTCGTTCACTTCGGTATCAAGGTTCCCATGGGATTTCTGACTTAATTCTTTCAATGCCATTTTAGTGTTCTTCATCTTTTTTTCTCAGCTTGGAGTCGAGCTGTTTGGTATTCTCGGCATATTGGTTCCAACAATTTTTTATTACATTGTTTGCATCATCTAAATCCAACCACTCGTCGAACACTTTTGTTGGTTTGGGGCCAAAGTCGATGGCCATGTTACGCAAAATAATCGGGCAATGATCCGACATTTTACGTTCCAAAGCTAAAACTGAAATTTCACCCCACGTGTCCCTAAATTTTTCAGAGACTAGAAACCTATCAAGTTTTCTAAACTTCATTCCGTTTTCACAAAATCGAGTAAACCGTTTGCCACCCATGGGAACATCAATGAATTTTGTGTTGTTTATGAACTCATTAAACCAATCCGCCCTTTTTTTGATGCATTCAAAATTTTGCCTTTCCGAGCTATAGCGAACCTCGTTAAAATCTCCGCAAAGCACCCAATCAATGTCATGAGATCCTGACTATCTTCTCGTTCAAGGCCTAGTTGCTTAGAAAATTCGTCAAGGGGATGCTACTTTCAGAATTTGAATTTGGGTCCGCACCCCCCGTTATGCCTGCAAGACCAAGGGGATTTGAATGCTTTGCCCGACTATCTCTTTTCATAGAGCTCTTCTTGGGGTTACTTCGGTCTGAATTATCGGAATTTGATTTCACCTTCTTCTGATTTGATCTTGCGTGACATTTAAGTCTCATAATTTTTGAGGAACTACCCACAATTGTCCACAGATCCTTCCCTGTATTTACACTCGTCGACTGTCGGGATTTATTAGGCATTTCGATATTGATCCCGTCATCACAAATACCTGCATCCATTGATTCAAAATCCTTATCCGAGATAGTATCGATTGACACGTTTACTAAGTTCGCATTTCTTTTTTTCTACCCGAACTGTTCTTTTTCTTTTTCTTCTTTACTTCTATTTCTTGGTCTGGATTACTGTCGTGGACTCGATTACTTTATTTTGGGCTACTTTCATTAAACATATTCTTTTCATCATTATTTTTGAGCCCATCTGCTGGCTCGGTTTTCGAGACCTGAGTGGATTCTTGGGCTTCTGGGCAGTACCCATCGACACCATTTAACTCTTCACGTGGGCTTTTTTTAGGCCCAAGTATTTCCTTGTTTAGGGTTATGACAATATTAGCATCTGGTTTGGGCCCAACATCTACGTTGATGGGCTCTTCTTCCACCGTATTGGGCTTGGTCTAGTTATCTTCTTCATCTGGATTACCCATCATGTTATTGCTATATCCGATATTGGTGGGCTGGTAGTTTTGGGCCCTCATATTAGCACGTTGCTCAGCTGTACCATATTTAGGGTTATTTGATTTACTTTCTGTAGGAGATCTGACAAGTCTTTTTGAGTTACCCGTGCAATTAATGTCTATTTCTTCATCATTGATTTTGGAATTGCAAGAGCCGCCGACACAATTACTGTTACTCTCATCCCTTACGTAGTTCCCCATGCAGCCTGATCTTTCGTCTACCACGTCCACATGTTCCCGTGAAAATTTTCCTGCCGGTAGGTTAGTTTCAGAATGGTGTTGGTTATCGTCATCGTCGCTGGAACAGTACACCGAATTTGGCTTCTCAGAATTTTTATCATCCTCATCATCACCCCAATCGCTTATATCTGGATCTTGTAGATCAATTTCAACAATATCCCTCACCTCTTCCGCTGCAGTGACATAGAATAGGTTCATGCTTAACCTAAGCATGATTATCTCATTTATCAATTTGGGTCCCCAGACCCTGACTAGAACACTGCCATAAACTAAGTTCCGATCACCTTCTATCGAACAATTTTTCGTCTCGTAAATTTGACCCCACCATTGTGCATTTTTATGGAACGTGGATTTCGACCAATGTTTTAACGGTACTCCTAAGATGTTAATCCATGTGAGACGTCCCATCGATTTGTATGGACTATCACCCGATCTAATATTCTTTAACCAGTTCTTTAGTGGGTGATTGTCCCTGTTAAGGACCTCCTCTACCTGTTTGGATCTTCAAAAGTTGCCATTACCTCAATTCCCCCTAGATATTTGATTTCCACGTTAGTTATACCTTCAGCGTTGCAGATTGACCTGAAATTCTCGAGGTGTTCTAACTTTGTAACTTCACCAATTAAGGATCTCTCCAGGATTTTTTTGGTTATCATCTTCTTTGGAAGAAATGAATACCGTCCGTTCATTGGTGAATCCTTCATGTATCACCTTCTTCGGAAGAGATGAATACCATCCGTTCATTGGTAAATCCTTCGTGTGTATGAGACCCAGGTTTCCTATTAGGAATTGTTTCTCTTACATCCTCTTGGTTACCCTTATTATTTGGTGCATCTCTCAGGTTATTAACCACATGACAGAACCTACGTTCATCATTGAAAGAATGCAGTGTTTGGTGTTTGTTCATGTGGGTGTTAGCATCGCTTGTGACTTTAGGTTTTCTTGCAACGGTATCTGACTTGTCTTCACCTTCATTTGATGGCTTTCTCTCCTTTTCCTTGTAAATTAACAGCATCTTGCCATCAATACGAATTCCTCTCATCTTTGCTAGCAGGATGTCCTCATCAACTACATCCTGGAAACAAGCAAAGGCAAATGGTTTCCCATTTTGCAGTTTCTTTTTCGCAATATAGATATCCTTTACTGTGACGATCCTTCCAAATCCCTTTGGACGAATACATCATTCATTGATTTCATCGTGAGGTTTTGACCTCTATATGATACGTTTTGTAAACATTGCATTCTTTTGAAAAGGCGCACCATAAATGAATATATAAATCCAAGGTTTTCGATGTCTGATGATTTCTACGTATAGACAATCACGGTATATAAAAGTTTACAATACTACATCCGTTTACAATACTGTCAAAATAAGATACATGGTGATGATTTTGTGAATGCAAAGTTTTCTTGAATAAAGCATGTATGACTCCATGCACATAGCTTGTATAACGTATAAGCGAACAGCGAAAGACTTCTAGGAACCTGAGAATAAACATGCTTAAAAGTGTCAACACAAAGGTTGGTGAGTTCATAGTTTAATGTTTCGCATAATTCGTATATAAAGGTGGATCACAAGATTTCAGTTGTTTCATCCGAAACATTTATCAAAATATTCTACGAAATTGGGCATCCTGGTAACTAAACTTAACGTATATATAATTTATACCCTTTATATAATCATCTTAATAAAACATGCAAACCAACGTGTACGCTTCTCAAATAGCATACGTCCGTTAAAAGGCTAGTGCTCTAGCTCGGACGGGGATATCAAGCCCTATGGATTCATATACTACTACTCGCGCCCACCTGTTCTTATAACTGGCAGTTACTAGTTACCAAAGCTAAGGGATTTTCGGTTTAAACTCAGTGTAGAATTTAGTATGTACTTGTATCCATTGCGTTTAAAATAAAGTGCATGTATTCTCAGCCCAAAAATATAGATTGCAAAAGCAATTAAAAGGGGAGCAAATGAAACTCACCTTAGCGGCACATAAGGTCATTCACCGAAATGTGACCGAAACTCGGAATGCAAAATAACCGTAGATCTCAACCTAGAGAACATATGTTGGTCAATACATGTCTAATAAACTAGGTCAGGTCATAGTGTATCACAATCTTAATGCTCGAGACCGACATGTGAAATTTAACAAAAGTCATTTCAAAAGTCAACCTGACCCAATTTGATCTTTAAATCTATACATATTTATTATATTAACATAGTATAAGTCTTGATAGTTGAACGAATTTATAGTTTATCAAACTCAAAACATTATTTATTTCAAGAGTTATATTGTATTTGAATGATCATGGAAATTGGATATATTTTAACATTTCATATAGTTTCCCAATACTCGTAAAACCAGATTTAGTATTTATAAAGCTTTAAAATATGATAAGACAGTCAACTTTGATAATTGGTCAACAAAACGAGACTTGCCTTACATAGAAATTCATTTACTCGATTAGTAATATATAAAAATTTCATTTATCAATCTCTTAGACAAGTTGTTTAAATATTAATTTACAGTTTCAAACATAATTTCAATTAACGTTAACCATGATTCAGTTGACCATATCTTTTAATCTGTACCTCGAAAACACACGATTTCTAAATGAAAAGTTAATAATTTTTCGCCAGCTTTCTAAAAACATGCATATCATATACTTTATATCAGTAGCATATGTATCAAATTCGTAAATCATCATAAACTATCTATCGACAAAATTAAAGCATACAAGCATGCATAAACATATATACTCGAGCACTAGACATGGATACACTATTAATATATAAAAATTAAATTAAGAGTACTCACGTATCAATATTGAGATTCAATATTGCAGGAAAGGTACGTAGACACAACGGAGATGATAAACACTAAATTGACCTCACGAGCATACCCATGAACCATACTCATCACCTCCATAGCTATAACCCATAATTTCCTTAGCCCTATCCTACCCGAAAAATCTATTTTTAAAATTACTCCATCAACACTCCGTCGTAGTATTTTATGTATATACTAATAATAATACTAATACTACTAATAATAATATTAATAATAATCTTTAATAATAATAATAATAATAATAATAATAATAATAATAATAATAATAATAATAATAATAATAATAATAATAATAATAATAATAATATATAGAACAGAGAGATTGAGAGATGTGTGTGTTCTCTCGAGCCAAAAACTGTCGAATTTATAGATGTTGCCAGTAATCTCACCCCATGCGATCGCATGGGTATTGTGAGTGTGTGCCATGCGATTGCATGGACAGTTGTTATGCACCCTATCTCTTTTGTTTTCATTCTGCCGACGCCCAATTCTCATTTCTCATTTGATTAGTATAAATAATATTATTTAATATATAATATATTTAATCTTTAGAATTAATTAAATATTATATTATATTTACGTGCGTAGTAAAAATGTAATTTTTGTTCAAATGACTCGTACGTTGTCACTCGACTCATGTACCACTTTCGGTTTTTCGAGCGCACTTTCGTACGTTTAGAAAACTGGTACTTTACGTTTCGTGTAATGTACCTTTATCAATAACAAGACTCAAATCAATGAAAAATTATCCCACTCAAAGTGTAACTTATTCATTTGAGTGTTTTGGTCATTTGCTTCTATAAATCGACGTCTCATTATTTACCAATATATATTATAATAATACTATTTTAAATCCAAACGTTTTATGACTAAATTATCATTATATTTTATCACATTATAAAATATATATATATATTTTTATTCATGCCTAATATTTGTTCGTGAATCGTCGGTCAAAATCATATAAATTTTAAATTTAAATTTGGTCAGAAATTTCCCGGTTGTCACAGTACCTACCCGTTAAAGAAATTTCGCCCCGAAATTTGAGTGAGGTCATCATGGCTAACAATAAAAATGTTTTCATGACATATATGTGTCGGTAAATAGAGTTTTATCACCGTTTGAATAATATGGATAAAACAATCCAATTACTTGAAGCGTATGAGAGAAGTTATCGTAAAAGTGTGAAATGAAGAATAGAGATTCGTCTTAACTCTTGACGTATTAACGATTGATTTCCGTACTTTAAGGAATAGTAAATCTTCATAAATCTTCATAATCTAAATAAGATTTGATTCTTCAGATTTTATGGAAATTAAGATTTCCTTTGATTAAATGCGTAACCTGCTTCGATTGCTATGTCTGATATTTCGTTATAAATTGACCCCTTCCGTTTCATTTATTTTTCAACACTCATATAATCTTCTTCCTTGTTTCATACTTTCAAAAGATTGTGAAAAATGCTTAATCCAGTTCTGATCCTTGTCCTTATCCTTACTATCGCAACCATCATTCTCCTTTTTCAACTTCCACCGGAGGAATCTGTTTTCTTCTACTTCGCTCTTGGGGTTGTAGTGTTTTTAATTCTCCCGTGTCTTTATGTTGCAATAAACATTGATATATACACGGTTTGTAATTTTTGTGTTGTTATTGGGCTTTATATTCTCCCTTATATTTCGGAGTTCCATACTTTTGTTTTCTCTTCCCGACTTTAAGTCAAGCGAGTAATGGTCCAAAATTTGTAGGTATGAAGTTTCGAATGATCATAACTAAGGTTTTTAAGAAATTGTAATAACATGATCTTGATTGGTTAAATTACCAGAAGTTACGGGAAAAGATAGAACTATCAAAAATATACGTTCTTGATTTGTTTGGAGATTAAGTAAAATGTAAGAGTCGTGTAACATGGCACATGATGACGTTATGATCTGTGAATCATCACGTTCCATTTAGAAACTCAGCATGACTTACTGTAATATAATCACGTTGATCAAGTGTCATTATATTATACTAACTCATGCTTCAGCTCCTAACACCACTTCAAAAATATTCATATTTTAATTTCGAAGGTTTCAGAATTTAGAAACTAAAATAGTTTCTTTTATGATGTAACACAAATATCGCAAGGACAAAATTGATTTCCGATAAGAATGATTATGGAATTATCTCCAGAAATATGGAGGATATTTATAATGAAACATACGATGATATCTTAGAATTTCTAATATCATAGGATAATGAAGAATATTGTCCGCAAGGGTTTAGATTCGGAAGCAAGGTATTCGTTAATGGCTTCAGCAGATACTGAATCATTTGGATTATTTGAAGGCAGGTTTCGTCCTTGTGATTTATCCACAGCCTCCTTCATACTTTGCTCAATCCGTTTTCCAGTTCCAAACTTTCTCTTTTTCTGAGCTTTGCCAGCACACTATCCTTTATCATCAAACTTTTTACTGTTAAGGTCGTTTACAGTTTTTGCTGCTTCATCAGCATTTTTTAAGATTTCGAGATCTAGTTCGTAGTTTAGGGTGTTTTTCAAAAACTTCACATTCGAAGTCTGTAAGTCTTGAAGGTAAACGTTATATGTATATATATAACTGTTGGCGAAAAATTGCTACGAAATTCAAAATACTGATATGCTAATTCCCAGTAGTTGGTATGACAATTATTGTTACAAGTTGTTTATGAGTACTTGATAGAGTTTCAATGAATAATTATCGTGATTTTTCGGAGAGGCTTAATGATCAATGAAGTTGTTGATAAGTTTACTGCTAATGTGGTGGAATATGAAAGGTTCCCCGGTAACAATGATGAAGGGGTAATCGTTATAATAAGGCTTATTCGAATGAACAATTGAAGGTGATTTGCTAGAGTGGTGACAAAATTGTCTATTTTGAAAAGGGATTGAAAAGTTATTTTAGCTAATAAATGCCAAAGGGTCTGACACGGATACGTGTTAAACTATGTCTTTGATTTCGAGGGTTTTTCAGGTACAAGACTGCGGTAACATGTGGTTGGATCATCATCTCGATGATTCATTATTTGAAGTGTCTTCGGGAATTTTGAGGGATTTGAACATAGATTGTAATCGTTAATATTCATATGATGTTCTAGGAATTTGAATGATACAAATACTTTTCTGGGTTCTATGATATTCTAGCACAGTTTTGAAGTCAAAGTATAGCTTCGAAAGATGTAGGAATCTAAGAATGATGTCTTTTGTTAAATCTTGACTTGGATTTTGAATTGTCAAAATCAAAATATGTAATCAAATTTGGATGAGGATGGTTGCTTTGATTTTTATAAAAGAATATATATTGTTGTGAAAGTAGTGAGTATAGTTGATGATTTGTTAAATCAGAATCGAATAATGTAACATATTAATTGTGAATTTATATATCTCTCGGGTATTACCTACCCGTTAAAATATTCTCACCATTAACAGTTTGTACAAAAGAATTTTCTTAATTACAATCTTTATGAAAATATACCTACATATATATTTTCCTTAGATGTAATCATGGATTTAATGAGTTAACATAATATTAATCTCATCTGGTTTTCGACTAGGACTAGAATATATAACCTCTAAAACTTTTAGAAACTACATATTCTCTGCAAAATATTTGTTCGATGAAGTTATGAATCAATACTTCATCGTTTGTTGTTGTTGGTATTCCTTGGTATCTATGGTGCGTATGACGTTGATGTTTGAGGTACAGATTGTGATATTGAGGTGTGGGATGCGGATGTTGTTGTTGGTGGTGGTGATGGTACTATTGGTGTTGCTGATGGTGGTACTGTTGCTGCCGGTGCTGCTGCTAGTGCTTGTAATCTTTGCACCACATTCTCCAAAACCACTACCCGAGCGCGAAGCTCGTTGACTTCTTCTATTACACCTGGGCGATTGTCGGTTCGGACGAGTGGACGAATAAGATCTAGAATTTGAGATAATATATAATCGTGACGAGACACTCTGGAAATGAGAGAGAAAATGGTGTCTCGAATAGGTTCGCCGGTAAGTGCTTCAGGTTCTTCGCCAAGAGGGCAATGTGGTGGATGGAAGGGATCACCTTCTTTTTGTCTCCAATGACTAAGTAGGCTATGAACTGATCCCCAATTCATCCAGAATAGGTGATGGCTAATTGGTTGATCCATTCCGATCACACTGCTTTCGGAGCTCGAGTGAAACTCTAAATCGGAATAGTTGTCGAAATCTAAGGAATTTGAACTAGATACGTGATCCATCTTGTATAATCAGGGAATTGATTTTGATTTGAGATAGATTATAGGATTTAGTTTGGTATAGTCCGATACATAATTTACATATGTATATATAATACCAAAATCCCATAAGTTACGAAGAAATTTTCGGAAAGTGTAAGACAGAGTTTAATGTAATAGATATGCTTAAGATACAAAATTTGTCCATACACTATCTATGCAATCAATGCAGTAAAACGTGTCTAGACTTAGGAATGATAAGCAAAACTCAGTAAAAACAGATACTGTCATAGTCCAGACTCACTAATGCATCCTAACAATTACCAGTTAAACACACTAATGCAAATTCTGGTTCCCTATGACCTCAAGCTCTGATACCAACTGTGACGATCCTTCCAAATCCCTTTGGACGAATACATCATTCATTGATTTCATCGTGAGGTTTTGACCTATATATGATACGTTTTGTAAACATTACATTCTTTTGAAAAGGCGCACCATAAATAAATATATAAATCCAAGGTTTTCGACGTCTAATGATTTCTACGTATAGACAATCACCGTATATAATAGTTTACAATACTATATCCGTTGACAATACTGTCAAAATAAGATACATGGTGATGATTTTGTGAATACAAAGTTTTCTTGAATAAAGCATATATGACTCCATGCACATAGCCTATATAACGTATAAGCGAACAGCGGAAGACTTCTAGGAACCTGAGAATAAACATGCTTAAAAGTGTCAATACAAAGGTTAGTGAGTTCATAGTTTTAATGTTTCGCATAATTCGTATATAAAGGTGGATCACAAGATTTCAGTTGTTTCATCCGAAACATTTATCAAAATATTCTACGAAATTGAGCACCCTGGTAACTAAACTTAAAATATATATAATTTATACCCTTTGTATAATCATCTTAATAATACACGCAAACTAACGTGTACACTTCTCAAATAGCATACGTCTGTTAAAAGGCTAATGCTCTAGCTCGGACGGGGATATCAAGCCCTATGGATCCATATACTACTACTCGCGCCCACCAGTTCTTATAACTAGCAGTTACTAGTTACCAAAGCTAAGGGATTTTCGGTTTAAACTCAGTGTAGAATTCGGTATGTACTTGTATCCATTGCGTTTAAAATAAAGTGCATGTATTCTCAGCCCAAAAATATAGATTGCAAAAGCAATTAAAAAGGGAGCAAATGAAACTCACCTTAGCAGCACATAAGGTCATTCACCGAAATGTGACCTAAACTAGGAATGCAAAATAACCGTAGATCTCAACCTAGAGAACATATGTTGGTCAATACATGTATAATAAACTAGGTCAGGTCATAGTGTATCACACTCCTAATGCTCGAGACTGACATGTGAAAGTTAACAAAAGTCATTTCAAAAGTCAACCTGACCCAATTTGATCTTTAAATCTATACATGTTTATTATATTAACATAGTATAAGTCTTGATAGTTGAACGAATTTATAGTTTATCAAACTCAAAATATTATTTATTTCAAGAGTTATATTGTATATGAATGATCATGGCAATTGGATATATTTTAACATTTCATATAGTTTCCCAATACTCGTAAAACCAGATTTAGTATTTATAAAGTTTTAAAATATGATAAGACAGTCAACTTTGACAATTGATCAACAAAATGAGACGTGCCTTACATAGAAATTCATTTACTCGATTAGTAATATATAAAAATTCCATTTATCAATCTCTTAGACAAGTTGTTTAAATATTAATTTACAGTTTCAAACATAATTTCAATTAACGTTAACCATGATTCAGTTGACCATATCTTTTAATCTGTTCCTCGAAAACACACGATTTCTAAATGAAAAGTTAATAATTTTTCGCCAGCTTTCCAAAAACATGCATATCATATACTTTATATCTGTAGCATATGTATCAAATTCGTAAATCATCATAAACTATCTATCGACAAAATTAAAGCATACAAGCATGCATAAACATATATACTCGAGCACTAGACATGGATACACTATTAATATATAAAAATTAAATTACTAGTAATCACGTATCAATATTGAGATTCAATATTGCAGGAAATGTACGTAGACGCAACGGAGATGATAAACACTAAATTGACCTCACGAGCATACCCATGAACCATACTCATCACCTCAATAGCTATAACCCATAATTTCCTTAGCCCTATCCTACCCGAAAAATCTATTTTTAAAATTACTCCATCAACACTCCGTCGTAGTATTTTATGTATATACTAATAATAATACTAATACTACTAATAATAATATTAATAATAATCTTTAATAATAATAATAATAATAATAATAATATATATATATATATATATATATATATATATATATATATATATATATATATATATATATAGAACAGAGAGATTGAGAGATGTGTGTGTTCTCTCGAGCCAAAAACTGTCGAATTTATAGATGTTACCAGGAATCTCACCCCATGCGATCGCATGGGTATTGTGAGTGTGTGCCATGCGATCTCATGGACAGTTGTTATGCACCCTATCTCTTTTGTTTTCATTCTGTCGACGCCCAATTCTCATTTCTCATTTGATTAGTATAAATAATATTATTTAATATATAATATATTTAATCTTTAGAATTAATTAAATATTATATTATATTTACATGCGTAGTAAAAATGTAATTTTTGTTCAAATGACTCGTACGTTGTCACTCGACTCATGTACCACTTTCGGTTTTTCGAGCGCACTTTCGTACGTTTAGAAAACTGGTACTTTACGTTTCGTGTAATGTACCTTTATCAATAACAAGACTCAAATCAATGAAAAATTATCCCACTCAAATTGTAACTTATTCATTTGAGTGTTTTGGTCATTTGCTTCTATAAATCGACGTCTCATTATTTACCAATATCTATATATATATATATATATATATATATATATATATATATATATATATATATATATATATATATATATATATATATATATATATATATATATATATATATATATATATATATATATATATATATATATATATATATATATATATTATAATAATACTATTTTAAATCCAAACGTTTTATGACTAAATTATCATTATATTTTATCACATTATAAAAAATATATATTTATATATATTTTTATTCATGCCTAATATTTGTTCGTGAATCGTCGGTCAAAATCATATAAATTTTAAATTTAAATTTGGTCAGAAATTTCCGGGTTGTCACATTTACCCATCCATATTGTTTGAAAAGTTTCCATAGATTAACTACCTTCCATTCTTCCGGATAGTTATAAAACATAAACGATTTCAATTGAGATTCCGATTAACGCTAGTTAAGATTCCTAATGTTACCGCTATATGATCATGTCATTGTGTTGACCTTATTGGATCTTATGTCTGTGCGCTCGCAAATGTTTTAACTACAAACTGTTTATTTCTTGAAGACACAAGATAAAATAATGTCTTATTTTGTCTGTAAGCCTGCAGATTTTGGTGTTATTCGTCTTATTATGCCTTATGTTTGCGCACCTGCAAATGTTTTACTGCAGATTGTTAGTTTTCCTTAAAAAAATAAGATAAAAATAATGCCTTATTCTGTCTGCAAACTCTCTGACTTAGAAATATGCTTTTTAGTTATTTTACAGACACAAAAACAAACAATCTTCATTATTTAGTATATATATATTTATGCAACATCTTCTCTACAGACACAGTCCGCAGATATTCAGATGAAAACATTTCAAAATGAAAACACTACCTTAGAAATATTCTTC
The DNA here is from genome assembly GCF_046630445.1 of Rutidosis leptorrhynchoides. Taxonomy (NCBI): domain Eukaryota; kingdom Viridiplantae; phylum Streptophyta; class Magnoliopsida; order Asterales; family Asteraceae; genus Rutidosis; species Rutidosis leptorrhynchoides. The sequence continues at coordinate 64,097,534 of NC_092337.1, forward strand.
TCACAGTTGTAGACAAGGTTACAAAATTCAATATTCTGGGATTAATAGGTCGAGACTATGAAAGGAGTAATCTACGACTCAGGGATTATGTAGTGACCCGAACTTTTCCATGTTTATATATATATTAAATGAAATTGTTATTTACATGATTAAGTGTTTCCAACATGTTAAGCAATCAAACTTGTTAAGACTTGATTAATTGAAATAGGTTTCATATAGACAATTGACTACCCAAGTTGACCGGTGATTCACGAACGTTAAAACTTGTAAAAACTATACGATGAAATATATATGGTTATATATATAGTTAACATGATTTTATTATAAGTATGTATCTCATTAGGTATTTTTACAATGAGTTATATACATAAAAATGAGACTATTAATTTAAAAAACTCGAAAACGATATATATAACGATTATCGTTATAACAACGTCTTACTAGGTACATATGAATCATATTAAGATATTGATACACTTGGTTAATTATGTTAAATGATAATTAAATATATTATTAAGTGTATTAACAATGAAATACATATGTAAAAATAAGACTACTAGCTTAATGATTTCGAAACGAGACATATATGTAACGATTATCGTTGTAACGGCATTTAACTGTATATATATCATACTAAGATATATTATATATCATAATATCATGATAATATAACAATTTAACATCTCATTTGTTATAATAAACAATGACTTAACAACATTCAACAAGATCGTTAACCTAATGGTTTCAAAACAACATTTACATGTAACGACTAACGATGACTTAACGACTCAGTTAAAATGTATATACATGTAGTGTTTTAATATGTATTCATACACTTTTAAAAGACTTCAAGACTCTTATCAAAATACTTCTACTTAACAAAAATGCTTACAATTACATCCTCGTTCAGTTTCATCAACAATTCTACTCGTATGCACCCGTATTCGTACTCATACAATACACAGCTTTTAGATGTATGTACTATTAGTATATACACTCCAATGATCAGCTCTTAGCAGCCCATGTGAGTCACCTAACACATGTGGGAACCATCATTTGGCAACTAGCATGAAATATATCATAAAATTACAAAAATATGAGTAATCATTCACGACTTATTTACATGAAAACAAAATTACATATCCTTTATATCTAATCCATACACCAACGACCAAAAACACCTACAAACACTTTCATTCTTCAATTTTCTTCATCTAATTGATCTATCTCAAGTTCTATCTTCAAGTTCTAAGTGTTCTTCATAAATTCCAAAAGTTCTAGTTTCATAAAATCAAGAATACTTCCAAGATTGCAAGTTTACTTCCAAGTTTTCTAAATCCATTCCAAGTAATCATCCACGATCAAGAAACCTTTGTTACTTACAGTAGGGTATATTTCTAATACAAGGTAATAATCATATTCAAACTTTAATTCAATTTCTATAACTATAACAATCTTATTTCAAGTGAAAATCTTACTTGAAATTATTTTCGTGTCATGATTCTGCTTCAAGAACTTTCAAGCCATCCAAGGATCCTTTGAAGCTAGATCTATTTTACTCATTTCCAGTAGGTTTATCCAAGGAACTTGATTTAGTAATGATATTCGTAACATCATTCAATTCATACATAAAAAGCTGTCTTATTCAACGTTATAAACTTGTAATCACTAGAACATAGTTTAGTTAATTCTAAACTTGTTCGCAAATAAAGTTAATCCTTCTAACTAGACTTTTAAAATCAACTAAACACATGTTCTATATCTATATGATATGCTAACTTAATGATTTAAAACCCGAAAACACGATAAACACCATAAAACTGGATATACGCCGTCGTAGTAAAACCGGGGGCTGTTTTGGTTGGGATAATTAAAAGCTAAGAAGAAATTTGATTTAAAAGCTATACATCTGGAAAAATTATTTTTCTTATGAACATGAAACTATATCCAAAAATCATGGTTAAACTCAAAGTGAAAGTATGTTTTTCAAAATGGTCATCAAGATGTCGTTCTTTCGACGGAAATGACTACCTCTTTCAAAAACGACTTGTAACTTGTATTTCCAACTATAAACTTATACATTTTCTATTTAGATTCATAAAGTTAAGTTCAATACGAAACCGTGGCCACCGGAATCACTCAAAACGGATTAGAAACGAAGAAATGGCGAGTAAAACAAGATTGATAAAAACTACTCATTTTACCTACGTGAAAGTTAGTAATAAATCTATTCCAACCATAACATAATCAACTTATATTGTATATTATGTAATCTTGAGATACCATATACACGTATACAATGTTTCGACCTATCATGTTGACCCATCTATATATATATTGCGGAACAACCATAGACACTCTATATGTGAATGTTGGAGTTAGCTATACAGGATTGAGGTTGATTCCAAAATATATATATAGTTTGAGTTGTGATCAATACTGAGATACGTGTACACTGGGTCGTGGATTGATTCAAGATAATATTTATCGATTTATTTCTGTACATCTAACTGTGGACAACTAGTTGTAGGTTACTAACGAGGACAGCTGACTTAATAAACTTAAAACATCAAAATGTATTAAAAGTATTGTAAATATATTTTGAACATACTTTGATATATATGTATATATTGTTATAGGTTCGTGAATCAACCAGTGGCCAAGTCTTACTTCCCGACGAAGTAAAAATCTGTGAAAGTGAGTTATAGTCCCACTTTTAAAATCTAATATTTTTGGGATGAGAATACATGCAGGTTTTATAAATGATTTACAAAATAGACACAAGTACGTGAAACTACATTCTATGGTTGAATTATCGAAATCGAATATGCCCCTTTTTATTAAGTCTGGTAATCTAAGAATTATGGAACAGACACCCTAATTGACGCGAATCCTAAAGATAGATCTATTGGGCCTAACAAACCCCATCCAAAGTACTGGATGCTTTAGTACTTCGAAATTTATATCATATCCGAAGGGTGTCCCGGAATGATGGGGATATTCTTATATATGCATCTTGTTAATGTCGGTTACCAGGTGTTCACCATATGAATGATTTTTATTTCTATGTATGGGATGTGTATTGAAATATGAAATCTTGTGGTCTATTGTTACGATTTGATATATATAGGTTAAACCTATAACTCACCAACATTTTTGTTGACGTTTAAAGCATGTTTATTCTCAGGTGAATACTAAGAGCTTCCGCTGTTGCATACTAAAATAAGGACAAAATTTGGAGTCCATGTTTGTATGATATTGTGTAAAAACTGCATTCAAGAAACGGATTTCGATGTAACATATTTGTATTGTAAACCATTATGTAATGGTCGTGTGTAAACAGGATATTTTAGATTATCATTATTTTTATAATCTACGTAAAGCTTTTTAAACCTTTATTTATGAAATAAAGGTTATGGTTTGTTTTAAAAATGAATGCAGTCTTTGAAAAACGTCTCATATAGAGGTCAAAACCTCGCAACGAAATCAATTAATATGGAACGTTTTTAATCAATAAGAACGGGACATTTCAGTTGGTATCCGAGCGTTGGTCTTAGAGAACCAGAATTTTGCATTAGTGTGTCTTATCGAGTTTGTTAGGATGCATTAGTGAGTCTGGACTTCGACCGTGTTTACTTGAAAAATGATTGCTTAACAAATTTTGTTGGAAACTATATATTTTTAACATGTGAATATTATGTGATATATTAATCTCTTAACGCGTTTGATATTATGTGATAGATGTCTACCTCTAGAATAAGTCCCATTGACTCACCTAATAATAATGAAGAGTCAAATGTAAATTGGAATGATTCGTGGACTGATTCACAAGTTCCCGAAGAGGAACCGGAAGAAGAGTCGGAACCGGAAGAAGAATCAGAACCGGAAGAGGAGGAACCGGAGGAGGAAATAGAACCGGTGGGGGAAATAATAAAACGGTTAAGTAAAAAAAAAATCCTCAACCAACCGACCAAGGTTAATTATGGTCAATGGTGTTTCCGCCAAGGAAGCAAAATATTGGGAGGATTACCAATTCTCCGATGAATCTGATTCCGATGAGAATTCCGATGATGTTATAGAAATTACCCCAACTGAATTTAAAAAGGCAAAAGAAAATAATAAGGGAAAGGGCATAAAAATAGAGAAATCTAATTCCAACCCCGATGAACTTTATATGTATCGTCAACCCCCGAAGCCCTTAAGTTGTAACAATGACCCGGGAACCTCTAAACCACCAGGTTTTTCTAAACCGTTGTGGAAAACGACAGCTAGTATTAGGGGAACATCATATATCCCTAGAAACTTGGCAAAATGAACCAAAACCGAAGAAAAAGAAACGAGCGAGTCGGAATAAGATAGTTGTATTCGTATGGTGTAATATATAATATAGTGTGCTTATGCTTTATGATATATGTAAAAATTGCTTGTATTAATAAGTATTTTTTTTATGAATCTAACTCTTGTCTATTTTACAGTATAAAAACACAAAATGGGTAGACAACCCAATATTTTAAGAGACCTACCCGGAGACATGATTGATGAAATCTTGTCTAGAGTCGGTCAGAATTCTTCGGCACAACTATTTACGGCGAAATCAGTTTGTAAGACATTCGAAGAATGTTCCAAGAATGCCTTGGTTTATAAGAGACTTTCGTTTGAAAGATGGGGGATATCACATTGGGAAACCCATAAGTTACGATGTGTTTACTTTGACGCATATATTGTGCGAAACCCAAATGCTATTTTACGCAACGGGTTAAGAAATTATTTTGACTCAATATATCCGAATATAGGACTTCATGATTTAGAAAAAGCGGCTAACATGCAACATAAAGAAGCATGCTATGCTTACGGGTTAGTAATGTTCGCTTCTCACCAAAGTGAGAAAAAGAACATCGGGCTACAACTATTAAACAAAACATTCCCACAAGTGACGGAGTCGGTAATTGGGGTAAGAAATGAGGTTTTTAGGTTATTACGAGACTGTTGGTCAATACGTAACCCTCGTCCCTTTGACGATCTTACAACACGCTGTCTTATCAACGGCCATAACGGTTATGTTCCACAAGACCAAGGATGGGAAGTAGTCCTAGTAAAACCAGAATGCATGACTTGTTTCTAGACGTATGAATTACGTGTCTTTATTGCCTTTGCTGAACGACTTGTGTACTAGCTAGAATTATCTTCACAACTATCTTGTATCAAAGTTATTGTGTGCTATATTTCATGCTTTATGTAAAATAAGCGGTATTGTAAGTTTGTAAAATATTGTATAAAAGTTTGAACGCGAAATATTATTATAATCAGTTTTTCATATAGAATTGTAGTAGTTGAATTGTATATTAGCTACTAAGAATGAACTTAACGGGTAGGTACTACCCGAATTTAAACTTATAAAATGCTAATGTGAAGAAAAAGCTTTTATAAATGAGTTCATATTATGCTACGAAATACTATTAACTACTCTTAATATTCTGTATGATTAACTTGTTCCATTTGACTATTTGAAGGAAATGGCACCGACTACTCGACACACCGTAAATATGAATGAAGAGGAATTCCGTACTTTTCTAGCTTCAAACATAGCCGCAGTACAGGCTGCGCTACATACCAACAATAACCTTGGATCTAGCAGTACAGGAAATCGTGTAGGATGCACCTACAAAGAATTCACTGCCTGCAAACCTTTGGAATTTGATGGAACCGAAGGACCGATCGGATTGAAACGGTGGACCGAGAAGGTCGAATCGGTGTTTGCCATAAGTAAGTGTACTGACGAGGACAAAGTGAAGTACGCTACGCATGCCTTCACAGGTTCTGCATTAACATGGTGGAATACCTATCTAGAGCAAGTGGGACAAGATGATGCGTACGCACTACCGTGGTCAGCATTCAAGCACTTGATGAACGAAAAGTACCGTCCCAGAACCAAGGTCAATAAGCTCAAGACAGAACTTAGAGGGTTACGAACCCAAGGATTTGATATTACCACGTACGAAAGACGATTCACGGAATTATGCCTATTGTGTCCGGGAGCATTCGAAGATAAGGAAGAGAATATCGACGCGTTTGTGAAAGGATTATCGGAAAGAATCCAAGAAGATATAATTTCACACGAGCCCGCATCCATACAACAGGCATGTAGAATGGCTCACAAACTAGTGAACCAGATTGAGGAAAGAATTAAAGAACAGACGGCTGAAGAGGCCAATGTGAAGCAAGTCAAAAGAAAGTGGGAGGAAAACGGTGATAAGAATCACCAATACAACAACAACAGCAATTACAATAATAATCGCAACAATTATCCCAACAATTCCAACATCAATCGCAACTACAACAAACGGCCCAACAACAACAACAACAACAACAACAACAGCAACTACAACAATCATCCCAACAACAATAACAACCGCAACAACAACAACAATCAGAAGCAGCTATGCCAAAGGTGTGAAAAGTATCACTCGGGGTTCTGCACCAAAATTTGCAACAAGTGTAAAAGAAATGGTCATAGCGCGGCGAAGTGTGAGGTCTACGGACCAGGAGTTAACAGAACAAAAGGAACAAATGGTGTCAGAACGAGTAATGGCGGAGCAAGTAGTGTCGGAGCAAGTTATGCCAATGTAGTTTGTTATAAATGTGGAAAATTGGGCCACATTATTAGAAATTGCCCAAACCAGGAGAACACGAATGGACAAGGCCGCGGAAGAGTTTTCAATATTAATGCAGCAGAGGCGCAGGAAGACCCGAAGCTTGTTACGGGTACGTTTCTTATTGACAATAAATCTGCTTACGTTTTATTTGATTCGGGTGCGGATAGAAGCTATATGAGTAGAGATTTTTGTGCTAAATTAAGTTGTCCATTGACGCCGTTGGATAGTAAATTTTTACTCGAATTAGCAAACGGTAAATTAATTTCAGCAGATAATATATGTCGGAATCGAGAAATTAAACTGGTTAGCGAAACATTTAAGATTGACTTGATACCAGTAGAGTTAGGGAGTTTTGATGTGATAATATGTATGGACTGGTTGAAAGAAGTGAAAGCAGAGATCGTTTGTTACAAAAATGCAATTCGCATTATACGAGAAAAAGGAAAACCCTTAATGGTGTACGGAGAAAAGGGCAATATGAAGCTACATCTTATTAGTAATTTGAAGGCACAAAAACTAATAAGAAAAGGTTGCTATGCTATTCTAGCACACGTCGAGAAAGTACAAACTGAAGAAAAGAGCATCAATGATGTTCCCGTCGCAAAAGAATTTCCCGATGTATTTTTGAAAGAATTACCGGGACTACCTCCACATCGATCTGTTGAATTTCAAATAGATCTTGTACCAGGAGCTGCACCAATAGCTCGTGCTCCTTATAGACTCGCACCCAGCGAGATGAAAGAACTGTAAAGCCAACTGCAAGAACTATTAGAACGTGGTTTCATTCGACCAAGCACATCACCATGGGGAGCTCCTGTTTTGTTTGTCAAGAAGAAGGATGGTACATTTAGGTTGTGTATTGACTACAGAGAGTTGAACAAACTTACCATCAAAAACCGTTATCCACTACCGAGAATTGACGACTTATTTGATCAACTACAAGGCTCGTCGGTTTATTCGAAGATCGATTTACGTTCTGGATATCACCAAATACGAGTAAAGGAGGATGATATTCCAAAAATTGCTTTTAGGACGCGTTATGGTCATTACGAGTTTATGGTTATGCCGTTTGGATTGACTAACGCACCAGCTGTGTTCATGGACCTTATGAACCTAGTGTGTGGGCCATATCTTGACAAGTTTGTCATTGTTTTCATCGATGACATACTTATTTACTCAAAGAATGATCAAGAGCACGAAGAACATTTGAGAAAAGTGCTAGAAGTATTGAGGAAAGAAAAACTGTACGCTAAGTTTTCAAAGTGTGCATTTTGGTTGGAAGAAGTTCAATTCCTCGGTCACATAGTGAACAAAGAAGGTATCCAGGTGGACCCGGCAAAGATCGAAATCGTTGAAAAGTGGGAAACCCCAAAAACTCCGAAGCATATACGTCAATTTTTAGGATTGGCTGGTTACTACAGAAGATTCATCCAAGATTTCTCCAAAATAGCAAAACCCTTGACTGCATTAACGCATAAGGGGAAGAAATTTGAATGGAAGGATGAACAAGAAAAGGCGTTTCAATTATTGAAGAAAAAGCTAACTACGGCACCTATATTGTCATTGCCTGAAGGGAATGATGATTTTGTGATTTATTGTGACGCATCAAAGCAAGGTCTCGGTTGTGTATTAATGCAACGAACGAAGGTGATTGCTTATGCGTCTAGACAATTGAAGATTTACGAGCAAAATTATACGACGCATGATTTAGAATTAGGCGCGGTTGTTTTTGCATTAAAGACTTGGAGGCACTACTTATATGGGGTCAAAAGTATTATATATACCGACCACAAAAGTCTTCAACACATATTTAATCAGAAACAACTGAATATGAGGCAGCGTAGGTGGATTGAATTGTTGAATGATTACGACTTTGAGATTCGTTACCATCCGGGGAAGGCAAATGTGGTAGCCGATGCCTTGAGCAGAAAGGACAGAGAACCCATTCGAGTAAAATCTATGAATATAATGATTCACACTAACCTTACTACTCAAATAAAGGAGGCGCAACAAGGAGTTTTAAAAGAGGGAAATTTAAAGGATGAAATACCCAAAGGATCGGAGAAGCATCTTAATATTCAGAAAGACGGAACCCGGTATAGGGCTGAAAGGATTTGGGTACCAAAATTTGGAGATATGAGAGAAATGGTACTTAGAGAAGCTCATAAAACCAGATACTCAATACATCCTGGAACGGGGAAGATGTACAAGGATCTCAAGAAACATTTTGGTGGCCGGGTATGAAAGCCGATGTTGCTAAATACGTAGGAGAATGTTTGACGTGTTCTAAGGTCAAAGCTGAGCATCAGAAACCATCAGGTCTACTTCAACAACCCGAAATTCCGAAATGGAAATGAGAAAACATTACCATGGATTTCATCACTAAATTGCCAAGGACTGCAAGTGGTTTTGATACTATTTGGGTAATAGTTGATCGTCTCACCAAATCAGCACACTTCCTGCCAATAAGAGAAGATGACAAGATGGAGAAGTTAGCACAACTGTATTTGAAGGAAGTCGTCTCCAGACATGGAATACCAATCTCTATTATCTCTGATAGGGATGGCAGATTTATTTCAAGATTCTGGCAGACATTACAGCAAGCATTAGGAACTCGTCTAGACATGAGTACTGCCTATCATCTACAAACTAATGGACAGAGCAAAAGGACGATACAAACGCTTGAAGACATGCTACGAGCATGTGTTATTGATTTCGGAAACAGTTGGGATCGACATCTACCGTTAGCAGAATTTTCCTACAACAACAGCTACCATTCAAGCATTGAGATGGCGCCGTTTGAAGCACTTTATGGTAGAAAGTGCAGGTGTCCGATTTGTTGGAGTGGAGTGGGGGATAGATAGATTACGGGTCCAGAGATAATACAAGAAACTACCGAGAAGATCATCCAAATTCAACAACGGTTGAAAACCGCCCAAAGTCGACAAAAGAGCTACGCTGACATTAAAAGAAAAGATATAGAATTTGAAATTGGAGAGATGGTCATGCTTAAAGTTGCACCTTGGAAAGGCGTTGTTCGATTTGGTAAACGAGGGAAATTAAATCCAAGGTATATTGGACCATTCAAGATTATTGATCGTGTCGGACCAGTAGCTTACCGACTTGAATTACCTCAACAACTCGCGGCTGTACATAACACTTTCCACGTCTCGAATTTGAAGAAATGTTTTGCTAAAGAAGATCTCACTATTCCATTAGATGAAATCCAAATCAACGAAAAACTTCAATTCATCGAAGAACCCGTCGAAATAATGGATAGTGAGGTTAAAAGACTTAAGCAAAACAAGATACCAATTGTTAAGGTTCGATGGAATGCTCGTAGAGGACCCGAGTTCACCTGGGAATGAGAAGATCAGATGAAGAAGAAATACCCGCATTTATTTCCAGAAGATACGTCAACACCTCCAACTGCTTAAAATTTCGGGACAAAATTTATTTAACGGGTAGGTACTGTAGTGACCCGAACTTTTCCATGTTTATATATATATTAAATGAAATTGTTATTTACATGATTAAGTGTTTCCAACATGTTAAGCAATCAAACTTGTTAAGACTTGATTAATTGAAATAGGTTTCATATAGACAATTGACCACCCAAGTTGATCGGTGATTCACGAACGTTAAAACTTGTAAAAACTACACGATGACATATATATGGTTATATATATAGTTAACATGATTTTATTATAAGTATGTATCTCATTAGGTATTTTAACAATGAGTTATATACATAAAAATGAGACTATTAATTTAAGAAACTCGAAAACGATATATATAACGATTATCGTTATAACAACGTCTTACTAGGTACATATGAATCATATTAAGATATTGATACACTTGGTTAATTATGTTAAATGATAAGTAAATATATTATTAAGTGTATTAACAATGAAATACATATGTAAAAATAAGACTACTAACTTAATGATTACGAAACGAGACATATATGTAACGATTATCGTTGTAACGGCATTTAACTGTATATATATCATACTAAGATATATTATATATCATAATATCATGATAATATAACAATTTAACATCTCATTTGTTATAATAAACAATGGGTTAACAACATTCAACAAGATCGTTAACCTAATGGTTTCAAAACAACATTTACATGTAACGACTAACGATGACTTAACGACTCAGTTAAAATGTATATACATGTAGTGTTTTAATATGTATTCATACACTTTTGAAAGACATCAATACACTTATCAAAATACTTCTACTTAACAAAAATGCTTACAATTACATCCTTGTTCAGTTTCATCAACAATTCTACTCGTATGCACCCGTATTCGTACTCGTACAATACACAGCTTTTAGATGTATGTACTATTGGTATATACACTCCAATGATCAGCTCTTAGCAGCCCATGTGAGTCACCTAATACATGTGGGAACCATCATTTGGCAACTAGCATGAAATATCTCATAAAATTACAAAAATATGAGTAATCATTCATGACTTATTTACATGAAAACAAAATTACATATCCTTTATATCTAATCCATACACCAATGACCAAAAACACCTACAAACACTTTCATTCTTCAATTTTCTTCATCTAATTGATCTCTCTCAAGTTCTATCTTCAAGTTCTAAGTGTTCTTCATAAATTCCAAAAGTTCTAGTTTCATAAAATCAAGAATACTTCCAAGATTGCAAGTTTACTTCCAAGTTTTCTAAATCCATTCCAAGTAATCATCTAAGATCAAGAAACCTTGTTACATACAGTAGGTTATCTTTCTAATACAAGGTAATAATCATATTCAAACTTTAATTCAATTTCTATAACTATAACAATCTTATTTCGAGTGGAAATCTTACTTGAAATTGTTTTCGTGTCATGATTCTGCTTCAAGAACTTTCAAGCCATCCAAGGATCCTTTGAAGTTAGATCCATTTTACTCATTTCCAGTAGGTTTATCCAAGGAACTTGAAGTAGTAATGATGTTCATAACATCATTCGATTCATACATAAAAAGCTATCTTATTCAACGTTATAAACTTGTAATCACTAGAACATAGTTTAGTTAATTCTAAACTTGTTCACAAATAAAGTTAATTGTGATGACCCAGAAAATTCTGACCAAATTTAAACTTAATCTTGTATGATTAACGTTTCCGATACGATAAACAAAGTCTATGAAGTTAAATCTCAAAATTTTGAACTGTTCAATTAACCTTCGATTGTTCTCAACGAAACGTGAACAATTATATATAGATACATATACTATAAGTTGAAAAAGTAACAAAGTGTTGAGGATATGATACTGTGCATTAAACTTATTGGTTTGATTATCTGATTGATATATTTAACTACAGAGTTAAAAGATTATGCCAAACGATTTAAGTAAAAGATATTTACTGAGTCTCTTAAGAATTATGATATTATTACGTGTCTCTGTTGGGAGGTCCACGTTGATTTGAGAAATCATTCATTTTTAACGGTATTCGGAATAAATGGTGAATTATTTGTTTAAATAACGTAATTTGGACACATACAATAATTAGGAATATTAACTGTTAAGAATTTATTTTATGAATAACTTGCGATACGTATTTTAAAACGTGTTTATAAATATTGAGAATAGATATTAACTTGGTTATGAAACGTTTGATAAATACTATTATATTAATAAATAATGAGACAATGATTTATAGAAGTAAATGACCAAAATACTCGAAAATTTAAGATATACTTTGGGTGGTATAATTTAGGGATAATTTAAGGCTATATTTTGACAAAGGTACGTGTCCCAGAATGAAAATTACAAGTTTTCTCAGCGTACGAAGGGACACTCGAAAAACCGGAACCGGGACATAAGTCGCGTAACAACGTACGACTTATCGGAACAAAAATTACAAGTTAACTATGCATGTGAATTTAATATAATATATAATTAATTATATAAATTAATTATATTATATATATTATTAATTATTATGTCGACAAACAAAAATACAAAAAAAATGTGAGCTGGATTTTGGGGCCATGCGATCGCATGGAAAATAGGCATAAAACCCATGTGATCGCATGGGGTCAGATTTCAGGAAAGGTCTATAAATTGAATTCGTTTTTGCTCAGTTTACACACAGTTATTACTCCGTATTTATTTTATTTAAATTATTATTACTATTATTATTATTATTATTATTATTATTATAATTATATTATTATTATTAAATTATTATTAATCTTAATATTTTTAGTAATATTATACATAAAATATTACGACGAGGTTATGAGCATGTCACTTTTAAAAATGAGTTTTACGAGCGGGATAGAGCTAAGGAAATTATGGGTTATTGCCAAGGAGGTTATGGGTAATGTTCGAGGATATATTTATGAATCAAATCTAGTGTTTATCATCTCGTTACGTCTACGTACTTTCCTACAATATTGAATCTCAATATTAATACGTAAGTACTTATATTTTATCTATTATATATTAATAGTGTATCCATGTCTAGTACTCGAGTATATATATTTATAAATGCTTGTATGCTAAATTTCGTCGTTAAACAGTTTATAATGAATCACGAATTAAATCCATATATTACTGGTAAAAGGTATATGATATACATGTTTTTGGAAAGCTGGCGAAAAATCGATAACTTTTCATTTAGACACCGAATAGTTTCGATGAACGGATTAAAAGATATGATCAACTGAATTATGATTAACGTTAATTGAAATTGCTTTTGAATCTACAATTAAGATTTAAACAACTTGCTTACGAGATTGATAAAGTGAATTTTTAAATATTGCCAATCGAATAAATGAATCTTTATATAAGGCACGTCTCATTTTGTTAAACTATTGTCAAAATTGACTTTTTGAAACGACTTTGGATAAATTTTGTATGTCGATCTTGAGCATTAGGATTGTGATACACTATTACCTGACCTAGCTTGATAGACATTTATTGACCAACATATGTTCTCTAGGTTGAGATCTACGATTCTTTGATATACCGAGTTTCGGTCACATTATGATGAACAACTGTATGTGCTGCTAAGGTGAGTTTCATATGATCCCTTTTACTCAATATATTTTTGGGCTGAGAATACATGCGACTGTTTATAAATACTGAAAATACTAGATTTATATGCGTGAGTTTCATTTGCTTCCTTTTTAAATGCTTTTGCAATATATATTTTTGGGCTGAGAATACATACACTTTATTTTAAACACAATGGATACAAGTACATACTTAATTCTACACTGAGTTTGAACCGAAAATCCCTTAGATTTGGTAACTAGTAACTACCGGTTATAAGAACTGGTGGGCGCGAGTAGTAGTATATGGATCCATAGGGCTTGATATCCCCGTCCGAGCTAGAGCACTAGCCTTTTAACGGACGTATGCTATTTGAGAAGCGTACACGTTGGTTTGCGTGTATTACTAAGATGATTATACAAAGAGTATAAATTATATATACGTTAAGTTTAGTTACCAAGGTGCTCAATTTCGTAGAATATTTTGATAAACGTTTCTGGATGAAACAACTGAAATCTTGTGATCCATCTTTATATACAGATTATGCGAAACATACAAACTATGAACTCACCAACCTTTGTGTTGACACTTGTTAGCATGTTTATTCTCAGGTTCCCTAGAAGTCTTCCGCTGTTTGCTTATATGATAGACAAGCTATGTGCATGGAGTCTTATATGCCATATTTTTCAAGAAAACGTTGCATTCACCAATTCATCATCATGTACCGTATTTTGACTGCATTGTCAACGGAAGTACTATTGTAAACTATTATATAAGGTGATTGTCTATATGTAGAAATCATCAGATGTCGAAAACCTTTGATTTAAATATTCATTTATGGTGTGCCTTTTCAAAAGAATGCAATGTTTACAAAACGTATCATATAGAGGTCAAATACCTCGCAATGAAATCAATGAATGACGTGTTCGTCCATATGGATTTGGAGCGATCGTCACAGTTGGTATCAGAGCGTTGGTCCTAGTGAACCAGGTCTTGCATAAGTGTGTCTAACTGATAGTTGTTAGGATGCATTAGTAAGTCTGGACTTCGACCGTGTCTGCATGTTAAAAGTTTTGCTTATCATTTCTTGTCGGAAATTACATGCTTATCATTCTTAAGTCTAGACACGTTTTCCTGCATTTATTGCATAAATAGTGTATAGACAAAAATTCATATCTTAGCGTATCTGTTACTGTAAACTTTTCCTGATATCTTCCGAAAATTTCTCCGTGATTTATGGAATTTGGTATTATATATACATATGAAATTATGTATTGAATAATACCAAACTAAATTCTATAATCTAATTCATATCAAAAATCATCTCCCTAATTATACAAGATGGATCCCGTATCTAGTTCAAACTCTGACAGCTATTCCGATATGGATATTCACCTGAATTCCGAAGACAGTGTAACCGGAATGGATCAACCAATTAGCCATCATCTATTCTGGATGAATTGGGGATGGGTTCGTAGCCTACTTAATTATTGGAGACAAGAAGAAGGCGATCCCTTTCACCCACCACATTGCCCTCTTGGCGAAGAACCTGAAGCACTTACCGGCGAACCTGTTCGAGACACAATTTTCTCTCTCATTTCCAGAGTATCTCGTCACGATAATATACTATCTCAAATTCTGGATCTTATTCATCCGCTCTTCCGAACCGCCAATCATCCCGGTGTAGTAGAAGAAGTCAACGAGCTTCGCGCTCGGGTAGTGGCTTTGGAGAATATGGTGCAAAGGTTACAAGCACCAGCAGCATCACCGGCATTAACAGTACCACCGACAACAACACCAACAGTACCATTACCACCACCAACAACAACCGCATCGCAAACCTCAACTTCACAATCTATTCCACGAGCATCAACGTCATACGCACCGTAATTACGAAGAAATACCAGCAACAATAACCGATGAAGTATTAACTCATTTCCCCTGAAGAAATTTTATGTATATTTAATATATATAAATTTTAAAATCAAAATTAATATTTTCGTACCAAGTTATTACGTGTGAATCTTAACTGGTAGGTACTACTCGGTTAATTCATATTACTAATATGCTATGATGTACATCCTTCGTTAATGACTTAACCATCATTAACTACAATCTCTGTTTCCAACTCAATGAATTTCATTTCATAATAAACTAAGTATATTATTCAATTATATGGTTGGTTTTATATTTTCATTTTCGATGTACTCGAAACTTTCCAGAAAACATCATCTGTGCCTTGTAAGGTTCACAAAAATTCCACAAGCATCAACATCCTTCACCGAGAAATAAGAATAAATAATGAAGTATCGATTACATTAGCGAAATACTCTGCAAAGATTATGTAATCGTTAATGTTTTAGAGATTAATCATTTCTATGTCAAGCCGAAAATCAAATGAGTTTAATATGATATTAACTCATTAAATCTGTATTAGATCTGAAGAAAATATACATACATATATTTTCATAAAGACGGTAATAAAAATTCTTTTGTACAAAGTATTAATTGTGAAATCTTTAACGGGTAGGTACTACTCGAGAAATATTTAAGTTCACAATTAATATGTTACACTGTACATTCTTCAACTTTGATTCAAAAATTATTAACTATGCTCACAGCGATATACAATCATTTCCATACAAATTCAATTACATATTCTGATATTGACAGAGCAGAATCCAAGTCAAGATTTAACAAGTGACATCATTCTTAGATCTCTACATCTTTCAAACTATACTTTGACTTCAATACGGTGAAAGATCCTTTAGCATTGTTATTACCGAAAATAATCTTGCAATTTCTTTTCAAAGTATCCAGTTTTATCACACTTCCAACCAGTCAACTTCAACTTTTCAGATTAAGCCTTATTGTAACCTTGATATATACGTTTTGTTACTGGAGAACCTTTCATGTTCCTCCACATTCGCAGTAAATTTACCAACAACTTTATTAATCCTTGATCTTTCGAAAAATCCTTATACTCATTGAAACCCTATCATGTACTCATCCACATCTTGTAACAATAATTGCCATATCAACCACCGGGAATTAGCAATCAGTATTTTGAATCTCGCAGCATTTTCTACGACAACAGTTATATATAGATAACATCCAACTTCTAGACTTACATACTTCGAATGTGAAGTTTCTGAAAAACATCCCAAACTATGAACTAGTTCTCTGAATTTGGAAAAATGCTGATGAAGCAGCAAAAACTGTAAACGAACTTAACAGTCAAAAGTTTGATGATAAAGAATAGTATGGTGGTAAAGCTGAGAAAAAGAGAAGGTTTAGAACTGAAAAACAGATTGAGTAAAGGATGAAAGAGGCTGTGGATAAATCACAAAGACTAAACCTGCCTTCAAAGAATCCAAATGATTCAGTGACTACTGAAACCATTAGTAAGAACCTTACTTCTTATTCTAAACCTTCACAGACAGATTTTCTGCATCATCCTCTGATATTAGAAATTCTAAGATATCATCGTATCTTTCATTATAAATATCCTCGATATTTCTGGAGATATCTTCATACATATTCTTATCGAAAATCATTCATCTCTTCGCACTATCTGTGTTACATCATAAAAGAAACTATTTTAGTTTCTAAAATCTGAAAAATTCGAAAAAATGGATGTTTTGAAGTAATGTTGAGAACTGAAGCATGAGTTAGTATAATATAATGACACTTGATCAACGTGATTATATTACAGTAAGTCATGCTGAGTTTCTAATGGAACGTGATAAAGGTTCACAGATCACACCCTCATCATGAACCATGTTACATAACTCTTTCATTCTATTTAATCTCTAAATATATCAAGAAAATACTTTTCTTGATGATTCGGTCTTTTCCAGATATTCTGGTAATTTGACAAATCAAGATCATGTCATTACAATTTCTTTCTTAGAACATTAACTATGTTCATTCCCAAATGTATAGCTACGAATTCTGGACCATTATTCGCTTGACTTAAAGTCGGGAAGAGAAAACGAAAGCATGAAGCTCCGAAATATAATGGAAAATATAAAGCCCGAAAACAACCACGAAATTACAAACCGTGTATATCAATGCGTATAGCAATATAAAGACACGGGAGAATGAAAAACAATATAACCCCAAGGTAATAGTAGAAGAAAATAACCTCCTCTGGTGGCAGATGAAAAAGAAGAATGAATGATATGATAGCCAAGAAAATATCAAGAATCAGAACTTGATGAATCATTTTCACAAATCTTTTGTAAGTATGAAATAAGAAAGAAGATTATAGGAGTGGTGAAAATAAATGAAACGGAAGAGGTTAATTTATAGCAAAATATCAGACATAGCAATTGAGGCAGATTACGCATTTAATCAAAGGAAATCCTAATTTCCTTAAATTCTGAAGAATCAAATCTTATTTAGATAATGAAGATTTTCTATTCCTTAAATTACGGAAATCAATCGTTAATATGTCAAGAGTTAAGACGAATCTATATTCTTCATTTCACTCTTTTACGATAACTTCTCTCATACGCTTTAAGTAATTGGATTGTTTTATCCATATTATTCAACGGTGATAAAACTCTATTTATCGACTCATATTCGTCATAAAAACATTTTATTGTTAGCCATGACAACCTCACTCAAATTTCGGGACGAAATTTCTTTAACGGGTAGGTACTGTGATGACCCGAAAAATTCTGACCAAATTTAAACTTAATCTTGTATGATTAACGTTTTCGATACGATAAACAAAGTCTATGAAGTTAAATCTCAAAATTTTGAACTGTTCAATTAACCTTCGATTGTTCTCAACGAAACGCGAACAATTATATATAGATACATATACTATAACTTGAAAAAGTAACAAAGTGTTGAGGATATGATACTGTGCATTAAACTTATTGGTTTGATTATCTGATTGATATATTTAACTACAGAGTTAAAAGATTATGCCAAACGATTCAAGTAAAAGATATTTACTGAGTCTCTTAAGAATTATGATATTATTACGTGTCTCTGTTGGGAGGTCCACGTTGATTTGAGAAATCATTCATTTTTAACGGTATTCAGAATAAATGGTGAATTATTTGTTTAAATAACGTAATTTGGACACATACAATAATTAGGAATATTAACTGTTAAGAATTTATTTTATGAATAACTTGCGATACGTATTTTAAAACGTGTTTATAAATATTGAGAATAGATATTAACTTGGTTATGAAACGTTTGATAAATACTATTATATTAATAAATAACGAGACAATGATTTATAGAAGTAAATGACCAAAATACTCGAAAGTTTAAGATATATTTTGGGTGGTATAATTTAGGGATAATTTAAAGCTATATTTTGACAAAGGTACGTGTCCCAGAATGAAAATTACAAGTTTTCTCAGCGTACGAAGGGACACTCGGAAAACCGGAACCGGGACATAAGTCGCGTAACAACGTACGACTTATCGGAACAAAAATTACAAGTTAACTATGCATGTGAATTTAATATAATATATAATTAATTATATAAATTAAATATATTATATATATTATTAATTATTATGTCGACAAACAAAAATACAAAAAAATGTGAGCTGGATTTTGGGGCCATGCGATCGCATGGAAAATAGGCATAAAACCCATGTGATCGCATGGGGTCAGATTTCAGGAAAGGTCTATAAATTGAATTCGTTTTTGCTCAGTTTACACACAGTTATTACTCCGTATTTATTTTATTTAAATTATTATTATTATTATTATTATTATTATTATTATTATTATTATTATTATTATTATTATTATTATTATTATTATTATTATTATATTATTATTATTAAATTATTATTAATCTTAATATTTTTAGTAATATTATACATAAAATATTACGACGAGGTTATGAGCATGTCACTTTTAAAAATGAGTTTTACGAGCGGGATAGAGCTAAGGAAATTATGGGTTATTGCCAAGGAGGTTATGGGTAATGTTCGGGGATATATTTATGAATCAAACCTAGTGTTTATCATCTCGTTACGTCTACGTACTTTCCTACAATATTGAATCTCAATATTAATACGTAAGTACTTATATTTTATCTATTATATATTAATAGTGTATCCATGTCTAGTACTCGAGTATATATATTTATAAATGCTTGTATGCTAAATTTCGTCGTTAAACAGTTTATAATGAATCACGAATTAAATCCATATATTACTGGTAAAAGGTATATGATATACATGTTTTTGGAAAGCTGGCGAAAAATCGATAACTTTTCATTTAGACACCGAATAGTTTCGATGAACGGATTAAAAGATATGATCAACTGAATTATGATTAACGTTAATTGAAATTGCTTTTGAATCTACAATTAAGATTTAAACAACTTGTTTACGAGATTGATAAAGTGAATTTTTAAATATTGCCAATTGAGTAAATGAATCTTTATATAAGGCACGTCTCATTTTGTTAAACTATTGTCAAAATTGACTTTTTGAAACGACTTTGGATAACTTTTGTATGTCGATCTTGAGCATTAGGATTGTGATACACTATGACCTGACCTAGCTTGATAGACATTTATTGACCAACATATGTTCTCTAGGTTGAGATCTACGATTCTTTGATATACCGAGTTTCGGTCACATTACGATGAACAACTGTATGTGCTGCTAAGGTGAGTTTCATATGATCCCTTTTACTCAATATATTTTTGGTCTGAGAATACATGCAACTGTTTATAAATACTGAAAATACTAGATTTATATGCGTGAGTTTCATTTGCTCCCTTTTTAAATGCTTTTGCAATATATATTTTTGGGCTGAGAATACATACACTTTATTTTAAACACAATGGATACAAGTACATACTTAATTCTACACTGGGTTTGAACCGAAAATCCCTTAGATTTGGTAACTAGTAACTACCGGTTATAAGAACTGGTGGGCGCGAGTAGTAGTATATGGATCCATAGGGCTTGATATCCCCGTCCGAGCTAGAGCACTAGCCTTTTAACGGACGTATGCTATTTGAGAAGCGTACACGTTGGTTTGCGTGTATTATTAAGATGATTATACAAAGGGTATAAATTATATATACGTTAAGTTTAGTTACCAAGGTGCTCAATTTTGTAGAATATTTTGATAAACGTTTCTGGATGAAACAACTGAAATCTTGTGATCCATCTTTATATACAGATTATGCAAAACATACAAACTATGAACTCACCAACCTTTGTGTTGACACTTGTTAGCATGTTTATTCTCAGGTTCCCTAGAAGTCTTCCGCTGTTTGCTTATATGATAGACAAGCTATGTGCATGGAGTCTTATATGGCATATTTTTCAAGAAAACGTTGCATTCACCAATTCATCATCATGTACCGTATTTTGACTGCATTGTCAACGGAAGTACTATTGTAAACTATTATATACGGTGATTGTCTATATGTAGAAATTATCAGATGTCAAAAACCTTTGATTTAAATATTCATTTATGGTGTGCCTTTTCAAAAGAATGCAATGTTTACAAAACGTATCATATAGAGGTCAAATACCTCGCAATGAAATCAATGAATGACGTGTTCGTCCATATGGATTTGGAGCGATCGTCACATTAATCCTTCTAACTAGACTTTTAAAATCAACTAAACACATGTTCTATATCTATATGATATGCTAACTTAATGATTTAAAACCCGGAAACACGATAAACACCATAAAACTGGATATACGCCGTCGTAGTAAAACCGGGGGCTGTTTTGGTTGGGATAATTAAAAGATAAGAAGAACTTTGATTTAAAAGCTATACTTCTGGAAAAATGATTTTTCTTATGAACATGAAACTATATCCAAAAATCATGGTTAAACTCAAAGTGAAAGTATGTTTTTCAAAATGGTCATCAAGATGTCGTTCTTTCGACGAAAATGACTACCTCTTTCAAAAATGACTTGTAACTTGTATTTCCAACTATAAACTTATAATTTTTCTATTTAGATTCATAAAGTTAAGTTCAATACGAAACCGTGGCCACCGGAATCACTCAAAACGGATTAGAAACGAAGAAATGGCGAGTAAAACAAGATTGATAAAAACTACTCATTTTACCTACGTGAAAGTTAGTAATAAATCTATTCCAACCATAACCTAATCAACTTATATTATATATTATGTAATCTTGAGATACCATAGACACGTATACAATGTTTCGACCTATCATGTCGACCTATCTATATATATATTGCGGAACAACCATAGACACTCTATATGTGAATGTTGGAGTTAGCTATACAGGGTTGAGGTTGATTCCAAAATATATATATAGTTTGAGTTGTGATCAATGCTAAGATACGTATACACTGGGTCATGGATTGATTCAAGATAATATTTATCGATTTATTTCTGTACATCTAACTGTGGACAACTAGTTGTAGGTTACTAACGAGGACAGCTGACTTAATAAACTTAAAACATCAAAATGTATTAAAAGTATTGTAAATATATTTTGAACATACTTTTGTGAAAACCCGTCCTAATCCATCCGGACGAAGTCCATATTGATTATAAATGATTCACAACAATTGATTACATCGCGAGGTACTTGACCTCTATATGATACATTTTATAAACATTGCATTCGTTTTTAAAAAGACAATTGAAAGGACCCGTTCATATACATTATAAACGATTCACAATAGTTGATTACATCGCGAGGTATTTGACCTCTATATGATACATTTTGCAAACATTGCATTCGTTTTTAAAAGACAAACTTTCTTTACAACGAAAGTTGACGGCATGCACACCATTTTATAATACATCCAACTATAATTGGCTTAATAATAATCTTGATGAACCCAATGACTCGAATGCAACGTCTTTCAAAATATGCCATGAATGACTCCAAGTAATATCCTTAAAATGAGCTAATGCACAGCGGAAGATTTCTTTAATACCTGAGAATAAACATGCTTTAAAGTGTCAACCAAAAGGTTGGTGAGTTCATTAGTTTATCATAATCCATCATTTCTGTAATAGTAATAGACCACAAGATTTCAGTTTCTATAATTATCCGTACACTCGCAAGTGTATAAAAGTATTCTATAAGTTGTAGGCACCCGGTAATAAGCCTTAACGTTCATGTTTTACCCTCTAAAGTACACCAGATCAGGTGTGTTTAAAATAACCTCGAAGTACTAAAGCATCCCATAGTCAGGATGGGGTTTGTCAGGCCCAATAGATCTATCTTTAGGATTCGCGCCTACCGTACATAGACAAGTAGTTTAATGTTACCAAGCTAAGGGTATATTTCTGGTTTAAACCCACGTAGAATTAGTTTTAGTACTTGTGCCTATTTCGAAAAACATTTATAAAACAGCGCATGTATTCTCAGCCCAAAAATATATTGCAAAAGCAAATAAAAAGGGAGCAAATGAAACTCACAATACTGTATTTCGTAGCAATTATGTATATGACGGCACTGAACAAGTGCAGGGTTTGTCTCGGATTCACGAACGTATCAATATTGTGATTCAATATTGCAGGAAAGTACGTAGATGCAACGAAAATGATATACGTTTGGTTGACCTCACGAGCAATACCCTCGATCAATACCCATAACCTTCATAGCTATAACCCATAATTTCCTTAGCTCCATCTCATTTGAAAACTTATTTTGAAATCGTCTGAATATAACTCCGTCGTAGTATTTTATGTATACTAATTATATCTTGAAATAATACTAAGTAAATATATATATATATATGTAATTCGATTGAGAGAGTTTAGAGAAATATATTTTCAAGTTTCTATAAAATAATGAAACCTATTGAATTCTATTTATAATAGATTTTTGAATTATTAAAGTGAATTATTAAAGTATGAATTATTAAAGTGAATTATTAAAGTATGAATTATTAAAGTGAATTATTAAAGTTTGAATTATTAAAGTGAATTATTAAAGTATAAATTATTAAAGTGAATTATTAAAGTATGAATTATTAAAGTGAATTATTAAAGTATGAATTATTAAAGTGAATTATTAAAGTATGAATTATTAAAGTGAATTATTAAAGTTAAAGTTAAAGTATAATAAAAGTATAAAAACTATGTATGTATAATACGCGTATAAATATATATATAATATTAATTTAAATCATTATATATATTTAATGAAATAAAATATAAATATCGTTATATTTATTATACTGGTTAAGTAATGAGTTATCAAAAGTGATTCTAGATATTT
Source organism: Rutidosis leptorrhynchoides (assembly GCF_046630445.1). Taxonomy (NCBI): domain Eukaryota; kingdom Viridiplantae; phylum Streptophyta; class Magnoliopsida; order Asterales; family Asteraceae; genus Rutidosis; species Rutidosis leptorrhynchoides. Next base: position 64,121,453 of record NC_092337.1, read on the forward strand.
ATAAAAGTTATATACGTTTTAATAATAAAGTTCTTTTTAAACTGAAAACGTCTTTGTACGTTTGAAAATAGATTAATAGAATATTATGGAAACCAATTCTCCACTAACTTTTGTCTAACTTTCGTAAATGACACTTTTTGTTTTTATTTATAAATAGCGTTACAAATTATTCTGAATATCGTTAAGAGGAATAGATTTTCTCAAATTATAGTGGACCTCTCAACAGAGACTTGTAATCATAATTTAATGTTTCTGATAATTCAATCATTTAATATATTTTTTTTTAATTTCGTCGAAAATCATATTGAAACAAATACGTTCGTGTAAAGTATTATACGTTTAATACTTTATTAATATTCTCAAGTTATAATATAAATATACATATACATATCTATTTATATATAACGGTTCGTGAATCGTCAGAATTTGGTCGAGGTTATAATGAATGTATGAACACAGTTTAAAATTCTTGAGATTTAACTTAACAAACTTTGCTTATCATGTTGGAATAATATAAAGATTAAAGTTTAAATTTGGTCAGAAATTTCCGGGTCGTCACAGTACCTACCCGTTAAAGAAATTTCGTCCCTGAAATTTGATAGAGGTCGTCATGACTAACAATGAGAATGTTATTATAACGATTATAGAGTTTTATCATGTTCAAGAAGAATGGATAAAATAATTCGATTACTCGAAGCGTGTGAGTGAAGTTATCGTAAATGAATGAAATAAGATAATAGTGATTCGTCGTATCTTTTGACGTCATCACGATTGATCTCCGAAAAGAAAATCTTTGTAATCTATATTGGATTTGATTATTCGGCGATTAAGGAAATTATGATCCTCTTCGAATTAATACGATAATCCATTTTGATTTCTCTGTCGGATATTTCACTATAAATCCACCTCATTTGTTTTCTTACAACTCACACATTCTCAACTCATATTTTAAAGTATTTGTCAATATGCTTCATCCAGTGCTGATTCTTGATATACTCCTCACTTTCATATCTGTCGCTCTTCTTTTTCATCTGCCTCCGGAAGAATCTATTTACTTCTACTATACTCTTGGCTTTATAGTGTTTTTATTTCTCTCGTGTCTTTATATTGCTATATGCATTAATATATACGGTTTGTGATTTCTGGGTTGTTGTTGGGTTTTATATCTTCCCTTATATTTCAAAGTCCTTGCTTCTTCTATAATCATTGTCATTCACAGTTAATGCTCTCTTCTATTTGCTATGATTTATACTCCCATTTCTAGTTCGGAGCTTTGTCCTTTCATTTCTTCTTCTTGCGATTAAGCACCGCTTGTAATAGTCCAGAATTCGCAGATATAAATTTTGGAATGAACATTGTTATTGTTCTAGGAAGGAAATTGTAATGGCACGATCTTGACTTGTCAAATTACCAGAATACCTCGGAAAAGGCTGAATCATCAAGAAATATTTTCTTGATATTTAGAGATCAAAGAGATTACAAGAGTCGTGTAACATAGCACATGATGACGTTATGATCTGTGAATCATCATGTTCCATTTAAAAACTCAGCATGAATTACTGTAATATAATCACGTTGATCAAGTGTCATTATATTATACTAACTCATGCTTCAGCTCCCAACACTTCTTCAAGAATATTCCTATTTTAAATTCAAATTTTTTTTTAGAATTTAGAAACTAACACAGTTTATTTTTATGTTGTAACGCAGATATTGCGAAGAGATAAAAGATTTCGGATAAGAATAGTTGTGAAAATATCTTCAGGAATATCGAAGATATTATAATAAAAGATACGATAATATGGATGATGAAGAAGATTTGTCTGTGAAGGTTTAGAATAAGAAGTAAGGTGTTTGCTAACGATTTCAGTAGATACTGAATCATTTGGATCCTTTGAAGGCAGGTTTAGTCTTTGTGATTTGTCCACAGCCTCCTTCATGGTCTGCTCAATCTGTTTTCCAGTTTCAAACCTTCTCTTTTTCTCAGCTTTACCACCATACTATTCTTTATCATCAAACTTTTGACTGTTAAAGTCGTTTACAGTATTTGCTACTTCATCAGCATTTTTCCAATTTCGGAGAACTAGTTCATATTTTGGGATGTTTTTCAGAAAATTCACATTCGAAGTATGTAAGTCTAGGAGATAGACGTTATATGTATAACTTTTGACGTAAAATTGTCGCGAAATTTAAAATACTGATTGCTAATTCCTAGTAGTTGGTGTGACAATTATTGTTACAGGATGTAGGTGAGTACATGAAGGGGTTTTAATGAATAAGTATAGTGGCTTTTCGGAGAGGCTTAAGTCGAAGGTTAATGAAGTTGTCGATAAGTTTACTGCTAATGTGGCGAGATATGAAAGGTTCCCCAGTAACAATGATGAAGGGGTAATTGTTATAATAAGGTTTATTCGTATAAACAAATGAAGGTGATTTGCTGGAGCTGTGACAAAACTGTCTATTTTGGAAAGAGAATGAAAAATTATATTTGGTAATAAATATCAAATGATCTGACACGGATACGTGTTAAACTATAACTTTGGTTTCAAGAGCTTTTCAGATGCATGACAGTGGGTAATATGTGGTTGGATCATCATCTCGCATGTCTTTAGGAATTTTGAAGTGTTTGAACACATATTGTAATTGTTAATATACATATGATGTTCTAAGATTTTGAATGATACAAATATTTTTGTGAGTTCCATGAATAGAAATGAGGTTCTAGGACAGTTTTGAAGTCAAAGTATAGTTTTGAAAGATGTAGGAATCTAAGAGTGATGATTTCGGTTATATCTTGAATCGAATTATGAGATTTCAAAATCAGAATATGTAATTAGATTTTGAATGAGTATGGTTGTTTTGATTTCTATAAAAGAATGTATATTGTTGTGAAAGTAGGGAGTATAATGGATGATTTGCTGAATCAGATTCGAAGAATGTAACATATTAATTGTGAATTTATATATCTCTCGGGTATTACCTACCCGTTAAAAAAATTTCACAATTAATATTTTGTACAAAATAATTTTATTACAGTCTTTATGGAAATATATATGTGTATATTTCTTCAGATGTAATATTGATTTAATGAGTTAATATTAAATTAAACTCATTTGATTTATGGTTAAGGCTAGGATAGATAATTTCTAAACTTTAGAAATTACATAATCGCCATAGAATGTTTCTCCAATGAAGTTATGAATCAATACTTCATCGTTGTGGTATTCCTTGGTATCTACATGGCGTATGACGTCGATGCTCGTGGGACAGATTGTGAAGTTGAGGTTTACGATGCGGTTGTTGTTGGTGGTGGTAATGGTACTGTTGATGTTGTTGATGGTGGTACTGGTTATGCTGCTGGTGCTGCTGCTGGTGTTTGTAACCTTTGCACCATATTCTCCAAAGCCACTACCCGAGCGCGAAGCACGTTGACTTCTTCTATTACACCGGGGTGATTGTCGGTTCGGACGAGCGGATAAATAAGATCTAGAATTTGGTGTAGTATATAATCATGACGAGATACTCTGGAAATGAGAGAGAAAATGGTGTTTCGGACAGGTTCGCCGGTAAGTGCTTCAGGTTCATTGCCAAGAGGGCAATGTGGTGGATGAAAGGGATCACCTTCTTCTTGTCTCCAATGGTTAAGTAGATTACGAACCCATCCCCAATTCATCCAGAATAGATGATGGCTAATTGGTTGATCCATTCCGGTCACGCTGCTTTCGGAGCTCATGTGGAAATCCATATCGGCATAGCTGTCGGAATCCTAGGAACTCGAACTGGTTGAGGGATCCATCTTGTATGATCAGGGAAAGAATTTTTGGTATGAAATAGATTGTAGAATTTAGATTTGGTGTTCTTTAATACATAATTTACATATGTATATATAATACCAAAATCCCATAAATTACGGAGGAATCTTTGAAAGATGTCAGTCAAAGTTCACAGTAACAGATATGCTAAGATAAGAATTCGTCTATACACTATTATGCAATAAATGTAGGAAAACGCGTCTAGACTTAAGAATGATAAGCAGGTAATTTCCTAAGGATGGTAAGTAGATGATTTCTGACTAAAAATGATAAGCAAAACTTTTGACATGCAGACACGGTCGAAGTCCAGACTCACTAATGCATCTTAACAACTATCAGTTAGACACACTAATGCAAGACCTGGTTCGCTAAGACCACCGCTCTGATACCAACTGAAAGGACCCGTTCATATACATTATAAACGATTCACAATAGTTGATTACATCGCGAGGTATTTGACCTCTATATGATACATTTTACAAACATTGCATTAGTTTTTAAAAGACAAACTTTCTTTACAACGAAAGTTGACGGCATGCACACCATTTCATAATACATCCAACTATAATTGGCTTAATAATAATCTTGATGAACATAATGACTCGAATGCAACGTCTTTCAAAATATGCCATGAATGACTCCAAGTAATATCCTTAAAATGAGCTAATGCACAGCGGAAGATTTCTTTAATACCTGAGAATAAACATGCTTTAAAGTGTCAACCAAAAGGTTGGTGAGTTCATTAGTTTATCATAATCCATCATTTCTGTAATAGTAATAGACCAAAAGATTTCAGTTTCTATAAATATCCGTACACTCGCAAGTGTATAAAAGTATTCTATAAGTTGTAGGCACTCGGTAACAAGCCTTAACGTTCATGTTTTACCCTCTAAAGTACACCAGATCAGGTGTGTTTAAAATAACCTCGAAGTACTAAAGCATCCCATAGTCAGGATGGGGTTTGTCAGGCCCAATATATCTATCTTTAGGATTCGCGCCTACCGTACATAGACAAGTAGTTTAATGTTACCAAGCTAAGGATATATTTCTGGTTTAAACCCACGTAGAATTAGTTTTAGTACTTGTGCCTATTTCGTAAAACATTTATAAAACAGCGCATGTATTCTCAGCCCAAAAATATATTGCAAAAGCAAATAAAAAGGGAGCAAATGAAACTCACAATACTGTATTTCGTAGCAATTATGTATATGACGGCACTGAACAAGTGCAGGGTTTGTCTCGGATTCACGAACGTATCAATATTGTGATTCAATATTGCAGGAAAGTACGTAGACGCAACGAAAATGATATACGTTTGGTTGACCTCACGAGCAATACCCTCGATCAATACCCATAACCTTCATAGCTATAACCCATAATTTCCTTAGCTCCATCTCATTTGAAAACTTTTTTTGAAATCGTCTGAATATAACTCCGTCGTAGTATTTTATGTATACTAATTATATCTTGAAATAATACTAAGTAAATATATATATATATATATATATATATGTAATTCGATTGAGAGAGTTTAGAGAAATATATTTTCAAGTTTCTATGAAATAATGAAACCTATTGAATTCTATTTATAATAGATTTTTGAATTATTAAAGTGAATTATTAAAGTATGAATTATTAAAGTGAATTATTAAAGTATGAATTATTAAAGTGAATTATTAAAGTTTGAATTATTAAAGTATGAATTATTAAAGTGAATTATTAAAATATGAATTATTAAAGTGAATTATTAAAGTATGAATTATTAAAGTGAATTATTAAAGTTAAAGTTAAAGTATAGTAAATGTATAAAAACTATGTATGTATAATACGCGTATAAATATATATATAATATTAATTTAAATCGTTATATATATTTAATGAAATAAAATATAAATATCGTTATATTTATTATACTGGTTAAGTAATGAGTTATCAAAAGTGATTCTAGATATTTATAAAAGTTATATACGTTTTAATAAGAAAGTTCTTTTTAAACTGAAAACGACTTTGTACGTTTGAAAATAGATTAATAGAATATTATGGAAACCAATTCTCCACTAACTTTTGTCTAACTTTCGTAAATGACACTTTTTGTTTTTATTTATAAATAGCGTTACAAATTATTCTGAATATCGTTAAGTGGAATAGATTTTCTCAAATTATAGTGGACCTCTCAACAGAGACTTGTAATCATAATTTAATGTTTCTGATAATTCAATCATTTAATATATTTTTTTTTTAATTTCGTCGAAAATCATATTGAAACAAATACGTTCGTGTAAAGTATTATACAGTTAATACTTTATTAATATTCTCAAGTTATAATATATATATATATACATATACATATCTATTTATATATAACGGTTCGTGAATCGTCGAAATTTGGTCGAGGTTATAATGAATGTATGAACACAGTTTAAAATTCTTGAGATTTAACTTAATAAACTTTGCTTATCATGTCAGAATAATATAAAGATTAAAGTTTAAATTTGGTCAGAAATTTCCGGGTCGTCACAATAATCTTCCATTACATCGAAAGTTGACAACATGCATACCATTTCGTAATATATCTTACTATAATTGACTTAATACTAATCTTGATGAACTCAACGACTCGAATGCAACGTCTTTTGAAATATGTCATGGACGACTCCAAGTAATATTCTTAAAATGAGCAAATGCACAGTGGAAGATTTCTTTCGTACCTGAGAATAAACATGCTTTAAAGTGTCAACCAAAAGGTTGGTGAGTTCATTAGTTTAACATAAATAATCATTTCCATTAATTTAATAGACCACAAGATTTCATATTTCTCATAAACATACGTCCCATACATAGAGACAAAAGTATCATTCATATGGATTGAACACTTGGTAACCGACATTCACAATATGCATATAAGAATATCCCCATCATTCCGGGATCCTCCTTCGGACATGATATAAATTTTGAAGTACTAAAGCATCCGGTACTTTGGATGGGGCTTGTTGGGCCTGATAGATCTATCTTTAGAGTTCGCGTCAATTAGGGTGTCTGTTCCCTAATTCTTAGATTGCCAGACTAAAAAGGGGCATATTCGGTTTAATAATCCAGCCATAGAATGTAGTTTTAAGTACTTGTGTCTATTTCGTAAAACAGTTATAAAAGCAGCGCATGTATTCTCAGTCCCAAAAATATATATTGCAAAAGCATTTAAAAAGGGAGTAATGAAACTCACACATATAAATATTGTAAAACAGTTAATAAAGCATTTGCATGTATTCTCAGCCCAAAAACGTGAAGAGTAAAAGGGATCAAATGAAACTCACGCATATAAATATTGTAAAATAGTTAATAAAGCATTTGCATGTATTCTCAGCCCAAAAATGTATATGAAAAGAGAATAATGAAACTCACGCATATAAATATTGTAAAATAGTTAATAAAGCATTTGCATGTATTCTCAGCCCAAAAATGTATATAAAAAGGGAATAATGAAACTCATCTAATGTATTTTATAGTAAAAATACATATAACGATATTGAACAATGCAGGGTTGGCCTCGTATTCACGAACCTATATCATTTGTATTTTTATTAATACATATAATCGTATTCGAATGAATATATATATAAATTTATTAATTACATTATTTTTATATTAATAACATAAATTTTTAATTTGTATGTACATTCAAATGGTTAGTGTTTTTATAGATATATTAATATATTCACATACATACTTGTTTAATGTTATATTTAAAAATCGATAATTTATTTATTTATTTTTTTGTAAGTGTTTATATAAATAATTTTAGTAGGCTTTATATATGTATTTATGTGTAGTTTTAATATAGGTATAGTATATATAATAAATATATTTTATGTACAAAATATTTATTTGCTTAAAAATAATAGTTTCGATATTAACGATTTACTAATAATAATAATCATAACAATAATAATAATATTAATAATAATAATAATAATAATAATAATAATAATAATAATAATAATAATAATAATAATAATAATAATAATAATAATAATAATAATAATAATAATAATAACTTGATAAATGAACTACCTTCAAGACTCCAAAAAGAATAAGAAACTGATCAAGCCGGGATTCGAACCCGGGACCTCTAGCTTAACTGCAACACCCCTTAACCAATCCACTATCTCAGTTGTTCTATATAATTACCCTTAAGTAAAATCTATATAAGCCGTAAATTGTCTTGGCCCAACATCAATAAATCGTTCATGGCCCAACTGAGAGGAATATGGCCCAACAGTTTCTCTTGATAATAAAAAAAAATTGTAGTGGCCTGGGTTCGAACCCAAGACCTTTCGTATAACACAAACACCACAAACCATTGCTCTGCTTGTACTTATCTGATTTATTTACTATCTTAATTATTTTAACTCGTCTAACTGTCTTCCTCTTCCTAAAACAAATCGATTGAAGATAATCATCACCCAACAATCTCGCAGTCATTATCATCGGTTACTAATATCTTAAGATCAACTTCTTATCTATCACCAACCTAATCATCATTAATAATCTCTTAGCCCAACCGAAATTGAAGAACTTCGGCCCAACATCTCAATTCACACGTCCCATGATAATTACAGTGTTTTTGCTGTGATTCGGCCCAGGAAAAAAAATATATCACACGTTCCTCATTGAATTCAACAGGAACACATAACGAGCTGTAGCAGGGAGTAAAAAAAAAGAAACAGAATAAAAATAATATGGGTTTATTTGCATTGAGTTTGTCGGCCATATATTTTGAATTGTCCCCTATTTTCATTTGACGAATAAATCAATAAGCATTGTAAATTGATATATTCATTGCCATCTTTATTTCATATCCCTTACAACAGTGAACAGCAATGAAGCAAGATACAACAATTTATTTGGCCAATCGTGGTGGTTTGATGTTGAACGTCGACAGAAAGAAGAGAATAAGATAAAAAAAAATACAAAGTGGGGTTATCCTTTTGATGAATGGGAAACAGATGGCAACGTTCATCATTAAAAGAAGATAGCTTCGGTTCACAGGAAAATAAAATAAAAAAAAAAGTAGGAGTAATAAAGCCTGAGTGGTGTTGTGTTGATTGTCCAACGAACCAAGAAACAAAAGCAAGTAGCAGGTGATGGATTTTCATGGTTTTCGATCAACAATAGCAACCAATTGAGTATAGTAGTTGCAGGTACGTGATAGGGTTCTAGGGTTTTAAGGGTTCTGTGTTATTGTTTATGGCTGCAAATGAATAATAGCAATAGCAACATAGTAACTTGATTATCAGGAGAACATCAAAGGTAAATAACTAATGGTGTTTGGTTTTCGAAGAAGAAGAGTTGTGGGTTGAAGATGTTGATTGTTTCTGCCAACGACAACAAAGAGTTTCAAGTGGTGGTGTTCGGGTTTCGAATAGAAAACAAAAACAATGATGTTTGGGTCGGTCCTTGATGATGGTTTTGGTCATGATATGTGTTAACGGTAATAGTTCAGGAGGGTTCTTGATGAGTTCTTGGTCCAGAACAATCAAGGAGAAAAGAATGGTTGAGTGGGTTTGTGTTTGGTAATGGTAATAGATAGTCGTACATATCCTATCTAATATCATGTAGCAATCGTTTATTAATTAATCAAGTGTAGTGGGTAGGCATATGACTAAAAATATAAAAAAATAGATTTGCATCTCTTTTCAACTAATTGGTACGATTAATACTGTTGTGTAACAAGAAACCAAAATTAGACATAGTTAGATAGAGATGTTAAACAGCATTCGATCCTTTTCAGATTCTACGTATCTATAATAGTATTTATTTATTTCTATATATATATATATATATATATATATATATATATATATATATATATATATATATATATATATATATATATATATAGATATTCGAATTTATAAGTATATATCTATCTATATATATAAATTTATATATGTTTAACTATATTATGTATATATATATATACATATTTATTTATATTTGTATATATATATACATATATATATTTTATATTAAATTTTGTATTATTACATAATAATTTATATCATATAGTATATGAATTTATCTCTTGAATATTTAACATTTATATGTTTAATATATGTTACAACATAATAATTATTAATAGAAATCATTTATACATATTTTCTATTATGTGATTTCATAACAATATTATATATGTATTTTTACATTTTCATTTTAATAATAGCTTAATTATGTTGTTTATTATATTAAATTTTAAATTTTCATTTGATTAAAGTATAATTTATTAATTTAAAATTTATATATATATATATATATATATATATATATATATATATATATATATATATATATATATATATATATATATACTATATTTTTAATTTCACACAAATGTTCGTGAATCATCGGGCATAGTCAAAGGGTAACAGTATACATGAACACAGTTCTAAAATCTTCGAGACTCAATATTATAGACTTTGCTTATCATATCGGAAACATATAAATATTTAGTTTAAATTTGGTCGGAAATTCCCAGGTCATCACAGTACCTACCCGTTAAAGAAATTTCGTCCCGAAATTTGAGTGAGGTGGTCATGGTTGACAATAAAAATGTTTTCATGACGAATATGAGTTGACAAATAGAGTTTTATCATCATTGAGTAATATGGATAAAGTGATTCAATTAATCGAAGCGTATGAATGAAGCTATCACAAGAGGTCGAGATGAAGAAATGGAGATTTTTCATAACTTTTGACGTAGTCGCGATTGAATTCCGGAATTCAAGGGATTTAAAGAAAATCTTCGAAATCTGGGAGATTTGATTCGTTGATGAATAAGGAGATTAAAATCTCTATAATTAAATACGGTGATCTGCCTCGATTACTCTGTCTGATATTTCCACTATAAATTAAGCTTTTTCCGTTCCATTATTTTCACCATTTCTATACTTTCTTTCTTAGTTCATGCATCCAAAAGATTTTGAAAATGCTTAATCCAGTTCTAATTCTTGATATTTTTCTAATTATCATTTCTGTCATCCTTCTTTTCAATCTTCCACCAGAAGAATCTGTTTACTTCTACTATTACCTCGGGTTGATACTATTCTTAATTCTACCGTGTCTTTATATTGCTATTCATATTAATATACACGGTTTGTAATCTCCGTGTTGTTATTGGGCTTTATATTTTCTCTTATATTTCGGTGTCCCTGCCTCTGTCTCCTATAATCATTGTCATCCACAGTTAATGCTCTCTCTTATTTGCTGTGATTTATACCCCCCATTTCTATTTCGGAGATTCATTCTTTTGTTTTCTCTTCCCGACTTTAAATCAAGCGAATAATGGTCCAAAATTCGTAGATATAGAGTTTTGAATGATTATAATGTTCTAAGCAGGAAAGAACGTGATAGCACGATTTAATTTTCAAATTTATCAAAATCACGGAAGATAGATCCATCAAGAATACATTTTCTTGATATGTTCAGAAGTTAAGTAGAATGAAAGAGTTATGTAACATGACACATGATGACGGTATGATCTACTGTGAACCATCATCACGTTTCATTAGAAACTCAGCATGACTTACTGTAATATAATCACGTTGATCAAGTGTCATTATATTATACTAACTCGTGCATCAGTTCCCAACACTACTTAAAAAAACATTCATATTTTAGACTCGAAAGTTTACAGAATATAGAAACTAACAGTTTCTATATGATATAACACTGATAGCACGAAGAGATTAATGATTTCAGATAGGAATAATTATAAAAATATCTTCAGAAATATGGAGGATATTTATAATGAAAGATACGATAATATCTTTGAATATCTAAGATCAGAGAATGATGGAGACTATTGTCTGCAAGGGTTTAGAGTAACGAGCAAGATATTCATTAAAGACTTCAGCAGACATTGAATCATTTAGATTCTTTGAAGTCAAACTTATTCCTTGTGATTTGTCCACGACTTTCTTCATAGTTTCGCATAATCTGCTTTTCGGTACTAAATTTCTCTTGAATGTTTCCAATACAATGATACACAGGAAGCACGAAGAGGTATATAATTTCGGACTAGAATATTTTTGAAAATATCCTCAGAAATATCGAAGATATTGATGATGATATTTTGGAATTTCTAAGTTCGATGGTTGATGGAGAATGATTTTCCGCAAGATTTTAACATGACTTCGGAGCAAGATAATCTCTAAAGATTTCATCGGATTCAGAATTACCTGGATTCTTTGAATATAGGGTTTGGTCCTTGTATTTATCCTTGGTCCCCTTCGTGGTTAGCTCAATCCGTTTTCCAGTTCCAACTTTTTTGAGCTTTTCCAACATACTATTCTTTATCATCAAATTTCCGATGATTAAGGTCGTTTACGGTTGTCTATAGTTTCTGCTGCTTCATTCAACTTTTTCAACATTCATAGTATTGATTTGTGACTGAGTGCTTTTCAGAATTTCAGAATGAGAGATCATAATTCTAAGAGATAAATGTCATACATGTAACTGTTGATGTAGATATGCTGTGAGTTTTCAAAGTACTGATTGCTGATTCCCGGTAATTGGTATGGCAGTTCTCGTTACAAAATACGGATGAGTATATGATAGGGTTTCAATGAATAAATATAATGATTTGTCAGATAGATTTAAGCCAAGAAGCAACGAGGTTGCTGGTACTTCTACTGATAATATGGTGGAATATAAAAGAATTCTCAGGTATCAAAAGGGTAATCGTATATATATCTAGATTATAGTAAGGCTACTTCGAATGAAAAGTCGAAGTTGACTTGCTGGAGCTGTGACAAAATTGGCTACTTTGAAAAGGGATCGCAAAATTATTTTTGCTAATAAATGCCAAAGGATCTAACGCGGCTACGTGTTAAACTTTTACTCAGTTGCCGAGAGTTTCTCAGGTGCATAACTATATGCATAAATCTTTTCTCCCGTAAATGAAGTGTGGTTGGTTCATCCTCTCGATTGAGGTGTTTTCAAGAATCATGAAAGTTTTGAACACAGAATGTAATCGTGAAGATACAAATGATGTCTAAGATGAAATCAAGTGGCAACTTGAAGAATTGTTTAGTTTCATATGTTATAAACAATATTTTAATTCATTTTAATTGTCTAATGTTATTAGTCCACAGTCGATAGTCCACAGTTGACAGTCTAATAATTTATATATAGTTTAATATATAATATTCGAATTAATTAATATGTGTCGTGACCCGTATACGTCTCAGACTCGATCACAACTCAAACTATATATATTATTGTAGAATCAACCTAAAACCTGTATAGAGAACTCGATCATTACTGCATATAGAGTGTCTATGGTGATTCCAAATAATATATATAGATGCGTCGATATGATATGTCAAAACCTTGTATACGTGTCTCGATATTTAAAGTGCGTAAAATAAATAACAAAAAATAAAAGACGATAATTAAAGTGCGTAAAGTAAATAACAGAAATTAAATGACATTAAATAAAATTGCGAGAATTAAAATTGCGATAAAATAAATTGCGATAAATAAAATGTAATATGGAATTAACAGTTAACTAGGAATAGTTAGCTAGGATTTTGTTAGCGTGGTTTCTTAACAAAATTTCATATTGTCAATTAGTCTGTTTCTAGTCAATTTTTATTGTGTCAATTATTTCTTCATTATGCCACTTGTTGGATTCTGATAGATCAAAATCCAAATATAAAATTGAATGAAAATGGTTATTTTGTGGTGAACGGATTCGTATAGCGGTGGTTGTAAGTAGGATAGTAAATAACAGTTGAATTAGATTCGTAGAATGTACAGTGTAACTTATTAATGCGAAATCTAAATATTCCTCGGGTATTACCTACCCGTTAAAATATTTTTACCATTAACAGTTTGTACAATAAAAATTTTAATTACAATCTTTATGAAAACATATATACATATATATTTTCTTCAGACGTAATCATGGATTTAATTAGTCAATGTGATATTAAACTCATCAGATTTACGGCTAAAACTAGATTACATAATCTCTAAAACATTAAAGATTACATAATTGCCATGAAGGACGAAGATAGTTGATGTAGAACGATTCGTAGAACGATTCGTAGAACGATGATTATATTCGAGGTACCGAATGAGACGTTGAGGCATGTGACATTGAAACTTGGGTTGTTGGTGGTAATGGTATTAATGTTGTTGCTGAAGCTGGTAAGTTTTGCACCATATTCTGCAAATTGATTACTCGAGCGCGAAGCTTGCTGGCTTCTTTCATTATTCTGGAATGATTGTCGGTTGGAACGAGCGGCTGAATAAGGTTTAGAATTGTGGATAGAATATAATCGTGTTGATATATTCGGGAAATGATGGTGAAAATGGTGTTTCGGACTGGTTCGCCGGTAAGTGCTTCAGGTTCATCGTCAAGAGGTAAATTCGGTTGATGGAGGGGTCGCCTTCTTCGCGTCTCCATTAATTAAGTCGATCACGAACCTATCAGATGAATTGAGGATGGATGATTGTTTGATTCATTCTGGTGACACTGCTTTGGAGCTTAGGTGAATATCCATGTCGGAATAGCTGTCGGAACAACAATCGGAATAGCTATCGGAAACTGAGGGACTCGAACTGGTTGATGGATTCATCTCGTACAATCAGATGAAGGATTTTCAGTAAGAAATAGATTATAGGATGTAGATTAGTATCCTGTAATACATAATTTACATATGCATTTATAATACAAAGATCTCATAAGTTACGGAGAAATCTACGAAAGCTGTCAGGCAAAGATAACAATAACAGATACGCTAAGATATGAATTTTGTCTATACACTATTCATGCAGTCAATGCAATAAGATGTGTCTAGACTAGGAATGATAAGCAGGTAATTTCCTAAGGATAATAAGTAGATGATTTTTGACACGAATGATAAGCAAAACTTTTGACATGCAGACACGGTCGAAGTCCAGACTCACTAATGCATCCTAACGACTTATCAGTTAGACACACTAATGTAGACCCGGTTCACTAAGACCACCGCTCTGATACCAACTGTGAAAACCCGTCCTAATCCATCCGGACGAATTCCATATTGATTATAAACGATTCACAATAATTGATTACATCGCGAGGTACTTGACCTCTATATGATACATTTTATAAACATTGCATTCGTTTTTAAAAAGACAATCTTCCATTACATCGAAAGTTGACAACATGCATACCATTTCGTAATATATCTTACTATAATTGACTTAATACTAATCTTGATGAACTCAACGACTCGAATGCAACGTCTTTTGAAATATGTCATGGACGACTCCAAGTAATATTCTTAAAATGAGCAAATGCACAGTGGAAGATTTCTTTCGTACCTGAGAATAAACATGCTTTAAAGTGTCAACCAAAAGCTTGGTGAGTTCATTAGTTTAACATAAATAATCATTTCTATTAATTTAATAGATCACAAGATTTCATATTTCTCATAAACATACGTCCCATACATAGAGACAAAAGTATCATTCATATGGATTGAACACTTGGTAACCGACATTCACAATATGCATATAAGAATATCCCCATCATTCCGGGATCCTCCTTCGGACATGATATAAATTTCGAAGTACTAAAGCATCCGGTACTTTGGATGGGGCTTGTTGGGCCCGATAGATCTATCTTTAGAGTTCGCGTCAATTAGGGTGTCTGTTCCCTAATTCTTAGATTACCAGACTAAAAAGGGGCATATTCGGTTTAATAATCCAGCCATAGAATGTAGTTTTAAGTACTTGTGTCTATTTCGTAAAACAGTTATAAAAGCAGCGCATGTATTCTCAGTCCCAAAAATATATATTGCAAAAGCATTTAAAAAGGGAGTAATGAAACTCACACATATAAATATTGTAAAACAGTTAATAAAGCATTTGCATGTATTCTCAGCCCAAAAACGTAAAGAGTAAAAGGGATCAAATGAAACTCACGCATATAAATATTGTAAAATAGTTAATAAAGCATTTGCATGTATTCTCAGCCCAAAAATGTATATAAAAAGAGAATAATGAAACTCACGCATATAAATATTGTAAAATAGTTAATAAAGTATTTGCATGTATTCTCAGCCCAAAAATGTATATAAAAAGGGAATAATGAAACTCACCTAATGTATTTTGTAGTAAAAATACATATAACGATATTGAACAATGCAGGGTTGGCCTCGGATTCACGAACCTATATCATTTGTATTTTTATTAATACATATAATCGTATTCGAATGAATATATATATAAATTTATTAATTACATTATTTTTATATTAATAACATAAATTTTTAATTTGTATGTACATTCAAATGGTTAGTATTTTTATAGATATATTAATATATTCACATACATACTTGTTTAATGTTATATTTAAAAATCGATAATTTATTTATTTATTTTTTTGTAAGTGTTTATATAAATAATTTTAGTAGGTTTTATATATGTATTTATGTGTAGTTTTAATATAGGTATAGTATATATAATAAATATATTTTATGTACAAAATATTTATTTGCTTAAAAATAATAGTTTCGATATTAACGATTTACTAATAATAATAATCATAACAATAATAATAATAATAATAATAATAATAATAATAATAATAATAATAATAATAATAATAATAATAATAATAATAATAATAATAATAATAATAATAATAATAATAATAATAATAATAATAATAATAATAATAATAATAATAATAATAATAATAATAATAACTTGATAAATGAACTACCTTCAAGACTCCAAAAAGAATAAGAAACTGATCAAGCCGGGATTCGAAACCGGGACCTCTAGCTTAACTGCAACACCCCTTAACCAATCCACTATCTCAGTTGTTCTATATAATTACCCTTAAGTAAAATCTATATAAGCCGTAAATTGTCTCGGCCCAACATCAATAAATCGTTCATGGCCCAACTGAGAGGAATATGGCCCAACAGTTTCTCTTGATAATAAAAAAAAATTGTAGTGGCCTGGGTTCGAACCCAAGACCTTTCGTATAACACAAACACCACAAACCATTGCTCTGCTTGTACTTATCTGATTTATTTACTATCTTAATTATTTTAACTCGTCTAACTGTCTTCCTCTTCCTAAAACAAATCGATTGAAGATAATCATCACCCAACAATCTCGCAGTCATTATCATCGGTTACTAATATCTTAAGATCAACTTCTTATCTATCACCAACCTAATCATCATTAATAATCTCTTGGCCCAACCGAAATTGAAGAACTTCGGCCCAACATCTCAATTCACACGTCCCATGATAATTACAGTGTTTTTGCTGTGATTCGGCCCAGGAAAAAAATATATCACACGTTCCTCATTGAATTCAACAGGAACACATAACGAGCTGTAGCAGGGAGTAAAAAAAAAAGAAACAGAATAAAAATAATATGGGTTTATTTGCATTGAGTTTGTTGGCCATATATTTTGAATTGTCCCCTATTTTCGTTTGACGAATAAATCAATAAGCATTGTAAATTGATATATTCATTGCCATCTTTATTTCATATCCCTTACAACAGTGAACAGCAATGAAGCAAGATACAACAATTTATTTGGCCAATCGTGGTGGTTTGATGTTGAACGTCGACAGAAAGAAGAGAATAAGATAAAAAAAAAAATACAAAGTGGGGTTATCCTTTTGATGAATGGGAAACAGATGGCAACGTTCATCATTAAAAGAAGATAGCTTCGGTTCACAGGAAAATAAAATAAAAAAAAGTAGGAGTAATAAAGCCTGAGTGGTGTTGTGTTGATTGTCCAACGAACCAGGAAACAAAAGCAAGTAGCGGGTGATGGATTTTGATGGTTTTCGATCAACAATAGCAACCAATCGAGTATAGTAGTTGCAGGTACGTGATAGGGTTCTAGGGTTTTAAGGGTTCTGTGTTATTGTTTATGGCTGCAAATGAATAATAGCAACAGCAACATAGTAACTTGATTATCAGGAGAACATCAAAGGTAAATAACTAAAGGTGTTTGGTTTTCGAAGAAGAAGAGTTGTGGGTTGAAGATGTTGATTGTTTCTGCCAACGACAACAAAGAGTTTCAAGTGGTGGTGTTCGGGTTTCGAATAGAAAACAAAAACAATGATGTTTGGGTCGGTCCTTGATGATGGTTTTGGTCATGATATGTGTTAACGGTAATAGTTCAGGAGGGTTCTTGATGAGTTCTTGGTCCAGAACAATCAAGGAGAAAAGAATGGTTGAGTGGGTTTGTGTTTGGTAATGGTAATAGATAGTCGTACATATCCTATCTAATATCATGTAGCAATCGTTTATTAATTAATCAAGTGTAGTGGGTAGGCATATGACTAAAAATATAAAAAAATAGATTTGCATCTCTTTTCAACTAATTGGTACGATTAATACTGTTGTGTAACAAGAAACCAAAATTAGACATAGTTAGATAGAGATGTTAAACAGCATTCGATCCTTTTCAGATTCTATGTATCTATAATAGTATTTATTTATTTCTATATATATATATATATATATATATATATATATATATATATATATATATATATATATATATATATATATATTCGAATTTATAAGTATATATCTATCTATATATATAAATTTATATATGTTTAACTATATTATGTATATATATATATATACATATTTATTTATATTTGTATATATATATATACATATATATATTTTATATTAAATTTTGTATTATTACATAATAATTTATATCATATAGTATATGAATTTATCTCTTTAATATTTAACATTTATATGTCTAATATATGTTACAACATAATAATTATTAATAGAAATCATTTATACATATTTTCTATTATGTGATTTCATAACAATATTATATATGTATTTTTACATTTTCATTTTAATAATAGCTTAATTATGTTGTTTATTATATTACATTTTAAATTTTCATTTGATTAAAGTATAATTTATTAATTTAAAATTATATATATATATATATATATATATATATATATATATATATATATATATATATACATACTATATTTTTAATTTCATACAATTGTTCGTGAATCGTCGGGCATAGTCAAAGGGTAACAGTATACATGAACACAGTTCTAAAATCTTCGAGACTCAATATTATAGACTTTGCTTATCATATCGGAAACATATAAAGATTTAGTTTAAATTTGGTCGAAAATTCCCGAGTCATCACAACTTTGATATATATGTATATATTGTTATAGGTTCGTGAATCAACCAGTGGCCAAGTCTTACTTCCCGACGAAGTAAAAATCTGTGAAAGTGAGTTATAGTCCCACTTTTAAAATCTAATATTTTTGGGATGAGAATACATGCAGGTTTTATAAATGATTTACAAAATAGACACAAGTACGTGAAACTACATTCTATGGTTGAATTATCGAAATCGAATATGCCCCTTTTTATTAAGTCTTGTAATCTAAGAATTAGGGAACAGACACACTAATTGACGCGAATCCTAAAGATAGATCTATTGGGCCTAACAAACCCCATCCAAAGTACCGGATGCTTTAGTACTTCAAAATTTATATCATATCCGAAGGGTGTCCCGGAATGATGGGGATATTCTTATATATGCATCTTGTTAATGTCGGTTACCAGGTGTTCACCATATGAATGATTTTTATCTCTATGTATGGGATGTGTATTGAAATATGAAATCTTGTGGTCTATTGTTACGATTTGATATATATAGGTTAAACCTATAACTCACCAACATTTTTGTTGACGTTTAAAGCATGTTTATTCTCAGGTGAATACTAAGAGCTTCCGCTGTTGCATACTAAAATAAGGACAAGATTTGGAGTCCATGTTTGTATGATATTGTGTAAAAACTGCATTCAAGAAACTGATTTCGATGTAACATATTTGTATTGTAAACCATTATGTAATGGTCGTGTGTAAACAGGATATTTTAGATTATCATTATTTGATTATCTACGTAAAGCTTTTTAAACCTTTATTTATGAAATAAAGGTTATGGTTTGTTTTAAAAATGAATGCAGTCTTTGAAAAACGTCTCATATAGAGGTCAAAACCTCGCAACGAAATCAATTAATATGGACGTTTTTAATCAATAAGAACGGGACATTTCAGATTAATGAGGGATTCACCAGATTGTATTATATACATTAAATATTAAATTTCAAGAATTATATTTGTAAATATAGAAGAACAACATAAACATAAACATAAAATACAACATAATTGTTTAAAATTGTTCGTTATGTTCAAAAACTCTAAAGTATTAGTTTAAATTCATGTTAAAATGTTGACTAATTTTGACTTTGATTACCAATTCAATTTTGACTCATCAATCAACGTTGACCGATTAATTAAACGAATTTTGAATAATCAGAACAGACTGCTCTTAAAAGTGAGTAATCGGGGAATAGTCGTTAATGCAGACACAATAAGAAATAGTCTTTGATGTTCAGCCTACAAATTCAGACCACATATTCTCTACATATGTGGTTTAGATATCTTTAGACATAACGGCTTAAAAACTAAACAACAGCTAACTCTTATACTACATTCTCTAGTTAAATTTAATGGAAATGAATGGATAATAAAAAAGGAAATAAATCGAATTGAAAGTAGTGATGACAATTCTCACTCGATCTACTAGGTATCCATCCGATTCATCTGATTAGTAATGAACATGAATGATTTACATGGATATGATACTGATATGGATGAACTTATATGGATATGAATGAAAATTTTCATACATTGATATATCTATTAAAACCTGATATACACACATAAATACATAAATATAGATAAATGCATACACAATAACTATTAAAATGTATTTAACATTACAAATACATTTTGCTTTACTCACAATAAAACATGTATATCTGGCTTAGTAAACATACTAATTACACATTCAGTATGCCATAATCTATGTTTAATATTAAAATTTAACAAATTGTGTTCTATTATCGACAAATATTACATATTCTGGTGAAAGGATTTTAATTTATGTTATATTATCTTCGACAACATATTATAAAATTTCATAAATATCCATTGGATGTCCACTAACCCGCTTATTTCTCTAAATATGAATATGGATGGATGAACTGAAATTAAATGAATATAAATATGAATGACAAAAAATTGATATAGATATGAATATGAATATGAATATGAATATTGTCTCACACGATTCATATCTGATACGTTGTCATTCCTAATTGAAAGGATGCATAATTACACTTTTACCTAAGCTTTAGGTTTTTATTTTCAAAATTGAAGGGATTATAAAGTAAAGAAAATTACGTGATTAACAAAATATCATGCAAGTGTACTTTAAATATTTTATATTTTATTAGTCCATTTTTTGACTTAAATAATAAATACTATAAAAAAGGTAACCTTCATCGAAAAATGAAGAACCTTAATTGATACTGACAAGATGAACCGAAAATGCTCGAAACAAGTAAATGACACAATCTGACGCTAACTCTAATCGAACTTAACAAGTATAAATAACGCTACCGAACCTAACCAACACCAAATACGCTAAAACAAAGCAAGCAACAACCAAGAACCAAACACAGATTAATAAACAACGTGAAGTCAAAACAAACAACAATGATTAACCCCACCTCGATCCGCTAGGCCTTGAAAGAAACTTTTATTGACATCGTCAGAATTTACAAAATAATTTGATTCATCAAGTTAGTCATATTCATTTCAATCTTTTGGTTTCATTTTTCCTTTTTCTCATTTTCAATTTGAGTCTCATTCTCTCCCTTGAAAAACTTGAAAAGACATTGTTATATGCTGGACTATTAATTAGTTTAATGTATAACATAGTTAGTTAAATAATCCCAATTTTCAACGATTAGTTGAGATTAATCTTTTAATAATCTCGTTCATGAAAAAGGCTTTTTAACGTATAGTTCAATATTAAATAAAGAATAGGCTCTTATCTCGTGGAAATAATATGATATTTTAAGCTAATTAATACTACATGCATATAAATAACCGTGAGTTTGCCTAAAAAAAATTATAAATAACCAAAGTAAGTTGACCTTCAACGTCCAGTAACATGTTTAAGAAACTGAGATAAGCCTAATTAAACACTAATTAACTGCTGAGTACTAACTAATCCTCAATATTCGTATACCCTTACCCATCAAATCAAACATATACATGATAAACAAATTAATTAAGTAAGGAGTATTAACTATTAAGTATACACTCGATAAAAGAAATACGAAATATAGAATTTGTTCATAATACAGCTGCGAGACAGCACGATAACTTCCATGTCATTTGTCGTATACGTCAATTACGTTTTTTAAAATTTAAAAAACATTTTTTAGAACAAAGTTATTAAATTTTAAACTTTTTAGTCTATGTATTTTAAAATACAATCAATTACGAAGTCTTATTTTCAAAATTTTGGTGCTTTTAACCCCGCAGTTAATTTTTCGTTAGCAAGGGATGTATGGTGTAAAGTGCGTGTGTGGCTTGATTGTAATATGCCCACTTTCTCTACGTGGGACGAAGTGCAAAGTTGGATCAAGAACCTCCAAAATTCTGCTTGTAACAAGTAAAAGTTGGTTGCGGTTGTCATCACCTCGTTATGGGTCATTTGGCATTTTTGAAACGACATCGTTTTCAACGAACAATCTTATAGTATAAATAGTATTTTTGATGTAATTAGATTATTTTCTTTTTGTTAGCTTAAAAATATAGGTCATGTTGTTTCTAACTAAAACACATGGTTGTCTTTTCCGTTGTAATCCTTCTTTAGCGACTTGCTAACGAGCGTTTGATTTATATATAAAAATTTTGACCATTAAAAAAAAGTTTAGACATATGTAATAAATTCGTTATATAAACTATAAGATATGGAATCAACTCTCTGGATCCAGACCCGACTGCAACATTAGAAATAAACTAAAAGCTGTGAAGATTGAACTGAAGAGGTGTAGTGCAATATTCAACAACATAGAAGAAGAAATCCATATCCACTCTAATGCTGCTAATTCCTGGGAAAAAATTGCCGAAACTAGACCACTTTCAGAGAATGAACGTTCGTTGTGACTTAATGAAAGAAAACTGTGGTTCGAAAAAGAGAAGATACATACCAACATGATGAAACAGAAATCTCGGGTTAAATGGATTTTAGAAGGAGATGAAAATTCAAATTATTTCCATAACTTCGTGAAAAGAAGAGCAAAGAAAAACACTATTCGAGGCCTACAAATCAACGGTGTGTGGATCGAAAACCCGCAGGGCCGCAGGACATAAAAAACGAAATTTTCAATTTTTTGGGAATTTTTGTAAGGAAACCGAGATTGAACAGGGACATTTCGATTTGTGTCAAAATGCATTACAGAGGTAGAGAACATTGTACTTGAAGCCAAATTTAGTGAGGACGAAATTAAAAAAGCAATCCAAAGTTGTGGAAGTTCTAAAGCGCTGAGACTCGACGGATTCAACATGAAATTCTTCAAAAAAATCAGGTGGTTAGTGAAGGAGGACATCTGAAGGTGTTCGATTGGTTTTGGGATCGTATGAAAATCTCAAGGGGTTGCAACGCTTCATTCATCACTCTTATTCCAAAAAATGACCACCTTCTCAATCTCTCCGATTATCGGCCAATTAGCCTCATAGGGTGCGTTTACAAAATAATTGCAAAAGTATTGGCTTTGCGGCTCGCAAAAATCATATACATGGTCATCGGGGTAGAACAAAGCACCTTTGTTAGTGGGAGATATATTTTAGATGGTGTTCTTATTGCCAACGCAACCATTGATGAGTTGAAAAGAGAAAAAAAAGAAAGGATTGATTTTCAAAGTCGAATTTAAGAAGGCTTTCGACCGCCTAAAATGGAATTTCATAACCGACACCATTAGGAACCTGGGTTTCAGGGAAAAGTGGATCAATTGGATAAACTCTTGCTTATCTTCAACAACTATCTCCGTACTTGTTAATGGCTCAGCAACTAGAGAATTTAAACCAGAAAAGGGAGTTCGTCAAGGATATCCGATCTCCCCTTTCTTGTTCATAATTGTTGCAGAGGGATTGAACTTGTTGGTAAAAAAAATCAATCGACTCAGGAGCATTAAAAGGAGTTTCGGTTGGTCGAAATAATATTAAGGTTTCCCATCTCCAATATGCCGATGACATGATATTTTTTGGCAATTGGAGTGAAAGGATCACTTTAAACATCTTGAAACTTCTTAAATGCTTTGAGAAACTTTCGGGTCTTAAAGTTAATATCCAAAAAAGTTGTATATTCGGTATAGGTGTCACCGATGATGAAATAAGCAGAATGGCTGAGAGACTAAATTGTGATGCTGGTAATATACCACTCAATTATCTTGGTCTTCCACTTGGCATCAAGATGAATAAGATGGTCTCATGGCAACCGGTAATCGATAAATTCAAGAAAAGGTTAGGTGATTGGAAAGCAAAATCGATTTCATTCGGAGGAAGGTTAACCCTCGTTAAATCGGTGCTAAGTAGTTTACCTCTCTACTTCTTCTCCCTCTTCCGAGCTCCAGCATGTGTTGTCAAGCTTCTCGAATCTCTAAGGTATAATTTTTTCTGCGGCACTCCGGGTGAGGGCAAAAAATTGTGTTAGGTCAAATGAGATAAAGTGATACTTCCTTATGAATCGGGGGGTTTGAACATTGGAACGCTCAATGCCAAAAACCTAGCTTTGTTAGGTAAATGGTGGTGGCGATTCAAAAATGACCAAAACTCACTTTGGGCTAAGGTAATCGCTAGTATATATGGCTCGGGGGGTGGATTCGATGTGACTAACACTAACAGGTGCAAGAGAGGAGCTTCAACATGGCGAAATATTATAAAAGCAGGGTTAACAATTGACTCAATGGGAATAGAGTTTTCGTCATCATTCAGCAAATCAATTGGGAACGGCCAATCAACCAGCTTCTGGCACGACCGATGGGCCTGTTCCAAACCTCTAAAAGATGTTTTCTGCAGGCTTTTCGCTTTGGAATCAAACAACTTGGCTTCTGTGGCAGATCAAATGGTGCAGGCAGAAGGATCCAGCACTTTCGTTTGGGAATAGGGCAGACCCATTCGGGGTCGAACCCAAATTGAGTTTGACTCTATGATTTCGATGATCTCTAATGTGCAGGTCAATAACAGTTCGCCTGATTGTTGGATTTGGAGGCTAAAATCTGATGCAGTCTTTAAAACAAAAACATTGGCTCACTTAATTGACGTGGCAATGTTAAGCAACAACAACTCGTCAAAGACATCTCGAAATAATGCCGTCCCACAATAGGTGGAAATATTCATTTGAAGAGCAAATCTAAAAAGACTCCCGGTACGCTCTGAACTAGACAAACGGGGGATCGACCTAGACTCAATTCTATGCCCTTTATGCTCGAACGATGTCGAATCGGCAAGATCATTGTTTAACAAAATGTGCGAAGGTTTTAGATTTATGGGGTTTAATCTTAAAATGGTGGAACGTCCCAAACTTCATCTCTATTTCGATGGAGCAAGCTCTAGACGATTCATCCTTTCTTCAAAACCCGTCGTCGATGGGTAAAAGCATTTGGCAAAGTGTGAAATGGGTTTGTTGTTATTTCATTTGGAAAGCTCGAAACGAAGTTGTATTCAAGAAGACTCCATGGAATTCGGCTTCTATTTTTGCAAATATCCAATGGACAAGCTACGGGTGGATCTCCAAACGGTTAAAGAATGCTTCGTTGAATTGGCACCAATGACTCATAAATCCGGGTTTCTATGCTTCTTAAACACATTTTCAATCCGGAGTTGGCTAAATTTACTATTTTAGTGTTTATGTAGTTTTATGTAGTATTACTCAAATTTTCTTAGATAAGTTTTTTGGGGTTCCATTCAGGTTCCTATAATTCTCGTTGTAATCGCTACTCTGTATATCTATTCGTTGAAATAAAATGCTTGCTTTGTAAAAAAAAAAAAAAAAAAAGGAAAAAAAAGAAGAAAATTGTTATATAAACTTGTACATGCGTAAATTACGGTTAGGTACTTAAAAGAGAATGTTACCGGCTACGTGTCTTAAACTTATACAGCCACGTTGATAAGATGGATGAATAAGATAATTAATTTATAGTGGTTGGTAGTTTGAGACAAGATTAGCTGTGTCCTCTAGTTCTTGTCTTTCTACATTACTCCTTTTAACTTCACATATTCATCAATAAATCAACTAATTGCCATATAATATTAGTAACACATACAAATGAATTAATAAATAAATTAACATTAAAATAGAGCAATCATGTGTATTTGGTTAACTAAAGAAACGAATATTTGAGTGTACGGAAAATGTTTTTCTGCAGAATAAGAAGATATGTATACAATATTTTACGGAGTAATACTTTAATACTCCGTATAATGTTATTCATGACAAAAAAAAAAAAAAAAAAAAAAAAGTATACCCAATGACTTTAATCTATATTCCATATATGTTATCCGTTTCATTTTAAATATAATTATATTATATATTATATTATATTATATTATATTATATATATATATATATATATATATATATATATATATATATATATATATATATATATATATATATATATATATATATATATATATATATATATATATATATAGGCATGATCAATGGGGAAGTAACCAATCGGGGTAAGCGGGAGGAAGCAAAAATTTTTTTTTTTTTCGTTTTTCTTGAATTTTTTTTTTTACGGCATCAAGATCACACGAAAATATGAACATTTAGAAGAGACACTTCGTGATGAATGTTATTATTTAGGCGGGAAAACGATCGACAAAAATAACATTCAAGATAATATTGTTCGTGAAGAATATGAACGTTTTTTTTTTCCATGTTTTGTGAAGTAAAATTTAGCCCGATTTAGAGTTTAGGGTTTAGGGTTTAGGGTTTGGTGTTTTGGGTTTATTCCATAAACCCAAAACACCAAACCCTAAACCCTAAACTCTAAACCGTTCGTGTTAAAAACTCAATCTAAATCCTAAATCTAAACCCTAAACCCTAAATTTCTAAACCCTAATATTTAAACCCTGTAAACCCTAATATCTAAACCCTAATATCTAAACCCCAATAGCTAAAACCTCAAAATACGCTCGAAAAACACGATAATTGTTATATATTACTTCTTCGAGCGTTTTCCCGCCAAAATAAAAACATTTATCACAAAGTGTCTCTACTAAATGTTCATATTTTCATCTCATCTATAATGTTCGTGAACAAAGTTTTTTCAAAAAACGAAAAAAAAAGTTTTTGCTTCCCCCTGTTTTCCCCCGAATGGTTACTTCCCTTTTAATCATACCACTATATATATATATATATATATATATATATATATATATATATATATATATATATATATATATATATATATATATATATATATATATATATAGTTTCTATTAAAATTCTGTAATGATGATGTCATTATTAGACTAATTACTTTGTTAAGAAAAAATCAAAAAGAAAAAGAAAAAAATCTAAGCCCTTAAGATGATGTCATAAATCTATTTATTTTATAATTAAAATAAATTATTTTAAGAGACATTTGTTATTACGAATAATTATTAATTATTATTAAAAATATAAATGCTTAATTTTTAAGTAAACTTTATTATTATTATTATTATTATTATAATTATATTATAATTATAATTATTATTAAATATCTTTAATATTCAAATATAGGTTCTTTTTACGAGATTAATTACGTTACATATGTATGCGAAAACACATGTTGCAATATGTTTGTAAAGACAACAAATTTTTTAGTCGGAATCGGTGGTTCTACGGGTCATTAAACTAAATGACTTTAGCATTTACATTTACTTAATACCTAAAACATAGCATTCGTTTAAACAAACTCGTAATTCCACGGGTAATTTCACTAGTGTATATATATATATATATATATATATATATATATATATATATATATATATATATATATATATATATATATATATATATATATATATATATAGGGGCAGGATCAATGGGGAAGTAACCAATCGGGGGGAAGCGGGGGGAAGCAATTTTTTTTTTTTTTTTTTTGGAATTTTTTTTTTCCGGCATCAAGATCACACAAAAATATGAACATTTAGAAGAGACACTTTGTGATGAATGTTATTATTTAGGCGGGAAAACGATCGACAAAAATAACATTCAAGATAATATTGTTCGTGAAGAATATGAACGTTTTTTTTCATGTTTTGTGAAGTAAAATTTAGCCCGATTTAGAGTTTAGGGTTTAGGGTTTAGGGTTTGGTGTTTTGGGTTTATGGAATAAACCAAAAACACCAAACCCTAAACCCTAAACCCTAGACCCTAAACCCTAAACTCTAAACCGTTCGTGTTAAAAACTCAATCTAAATCCTAAATCTAAACCCTAAATCTAAACCCTAAACCCTAAATTTCTAAACCCTAATATCTAAACCCTATAAACCCTAATATCTAAACCCCAATAGCTAAAACCTCAACATACGCTCGAAAAACAAGATAATTGTTATATATTACTTCTTCGAGCGTTTTCCCGCCAAAATAAAAACATTTATCACAAAGTGTCTCTACTAAATGTTCATATTTTCATCTCATCTATAATGTTCGTGAACAAAGTTTTTTCAAAAAACGAAGAAAAAAAAAAGTTTTTGCTTCCCCCCGCTTCCCCCCGATTGGTTACTTCCCTCTTGATCCTACCACCATATATATATATATATATATATATATATATATATATATATATATATATATATATATATATATATATATATATATATATATATATTCTTGAATTTAAGCAAGGTTCAATAAATATAACCTGTTAGAAAAATGAATATCAAATTTTCTTAAATGACGGTTATGAGTAACTAATTACTAATGGACGTCCGACCCAACCACTCAATGAGTATATATTAATCTTGTGTTTATATTTAAAAAGTCTAACTGAAAATCCTTGTGCATAAATGATTGAGAAATTTTTAATTTGAAGAGTTTAATGAATTTTTAAAAGTTATTTATCTAAGTATAATTATTTTTTAAAAATGTAAAATAATACTGTACTAAGATATAATTGGACGTATCAAGTCAAGTATAATTTTTAAAAAGTATAATTTTTAAAATAATACTGTAGTAAGGTGTATATATATTATGTATTGGACGTATCAAGTCAAGTGTATATAAAAAGAAAGCCGACATGAAAAGGTAGAGATCGTGCGGTCCAATTCCCAAAGGGTCATAAAAAAACTTGGATGGAATGTTAAACATAAAACATGCATAAACATATATGTACTTTATTTGTTTGTTATTAACTACACTAATTTAATTAAATTATTAAAGCCATAACAAACAGCAGAGTATATGAGAGTGTGGGTCAATTTGGGATAGGTTAAATTCTCAATATATTGGCTCTATTATTTGAGTCAAACAACAAGCGTCGATTTATTAACTACTTGACTGCTGTTTAGAGTCTAAATTAAACTTTAAATATGTTTAAAATCCATGAAAATATGATTGTTGTTGTAATTTAGTAGTTTATAACTACATTTAGTGATCTAATCTATAATTGTAGACTTAAATTTAATAACATAAAGAAGTACTATAAGGAATACTCCGTATATATATATTGAATAAATGGTGCTCTCTCTCTATATCTTCAATGAGCAAACATGATGCTCTTATTTATAGTAATACATGATGGCTAAATTGTAATATTATGTAGGCAACTTGTTTGGTGGGAGGATTGCAGTATTCAACAAAGTCTTTATAGATATAGTAATACATGAAAACTGTCATCCTCTTTTGAATTTTGCTATGCATATATATTATTATAACACTCCCCCTTGGATGACAATTTTTATAAGAGAACAACTAGTACTGCCTCGTTAAAAACCTTGCTAAAGAAAAACTCAGTGGGATAAAAACTTTAGTCAAGGGAAAAAGAGTGCAATATAGAGTTGACTCTCCCTCAAGTAGACATCGCTGAGTCGTCACATCTTTTGAACTTGCCTCATGCCAATATTGTGAACGTGTGTTCTGAAAACAACGATTGACAGTGCTTTGGTATAAAGATCAGTAGAGTTGTTGATTGAACGTATCTCATTTTAATCTGGTTGTCTTTTACGAGATCTTGAGTATATTAGAAGAATCTGAGGTTTTCATCTGAAACTGTATCATCTAAATCTTTTATGTACAAGTTTAGCCCCCGTGATTTGTCTACAGTCTCCTTCATGGTTTGCTCAAACCCTTATTTCAATTCCTATTCCCTTTCAGTCTTTTCTGAGCCTTACCAACATACCATTCTTTTCCATCAAACTTATGACCGTTAAGACCGTCTATGGCTTTGGCGCCTCGTCAGCATTTATATTTTGTTCTGTCACTTTTGATACTCTTCTTTCATTTGTATTATGCAAGCTGCATTATCTTCATATATAGTTGTCGGTGAAGATTGTTGTTGGTCTTTTATAGCGTTCTAGTCCACAAGAATCAATAATGATTTGTGAACCAAACATATTTTCGAGTAGTTTCATATAATGCAATCACTTCGACATGATTTGATGATGTTGCAACAAGTGTTTGTTTTAAGAACGCCATAATTTTGTGGTACCTCCATTTAGGAATACATATCGAGTTTGAGATTTATCTTTATGAGGATTTGATGAATGACATGCATCTGCATAACCAATCAAATCCTGTTTTGATTCGTTAGAATAAAATAATCCTAAATCGGTGGTTCCTCGAAGGTATCGAAATATGTGTTTGATCCCATTCCAGTGTCTTTTGGTAGGAGCTAAGTTGAACCTTGCTAACAAATTAACTGCAAAAGAAATGTCAGGTCTTGTACAATTTGTAAGATATATAAGAGCTCCAATTGCACTAAGATATGGTACTTCTGGTCCAAGAATTTCTTCATGATCTTCACATGGACGAAATGGATCAGCTTCAACATTGAGTGATCTAACAACCATATGAGTACTTAATGGTTTTGCCTTGTCCATATTGAAACGTTTCAAAATCTTTTTAGTATATGTTGTTTGATGTACAAGTAAACCATTAGGCATATGCTCAATTTGTAAACCAAGGCAATACTTGGTTTTTCCGAGATCTTTCATTTCAAATTCTTTCTTTAGAAGTTGAATGGCTTCATGGATCTCTTTATTTGTACCTATGATGTTAAGATCATCAACATAAACAGTTATGATCACATATCCAGATGTTGTTTTCTTAATGAATACACATGGGCAAATAAGATTATTTGTATACCCTTTGCTTATCAAGTAATCACTTAATCGATTATACCACATGCGATCCGATTGTTTCAACCCATATAAAGATCTTTGTAATTTAATCGAATACATTTCCTTGGGTTTTACATTTGATGCTTCTGATACCTTAAATCCTTCAGGTATCCTCATATATATATCACTATCAAGTGATCCATATAGATAAGCAGTAACAACATCCATGAGATGCATTTTTAAATTTTAGAAACTGTCAGACTGATTAAATATTTAAAAGTAATTGCATCCATAACAGGGGAATAAGTTTCCTCATAATCAATTCCTGGTCTTTGAGAAAAACCTTGAGCTACAAGTCTAGCTTTATACCTTGTAACTTCATTTTTCTCATTTATTTTTCGGACAAAAATCCATCTGTATCCTACAGGTTTCACATCTTTAGGAGTGAGAACGATGGATCCGAAAACTTTTCTTTTATTGAGTAATTCTAATTCAGCTCGTATTGCTTCTTTCCATTAAGCCCAATTATGTCTATTTTGACATTCAACCATAGATGTTGGTTCTGGATTATCATCATTATTCATGATGTCATATGCAACATTAAATGAAAATTTCTCATCAAGATTTTTCATTTCATTTCGGTTCCATAATATTTTTGAATATGCATAATTGATTTCAATTTCTGTATTGACATCATCAATCTCCTCTGCAGTAGGAGTACTGATTTGTGGTTCTTCTTGAACACTTTCTTTTACCTCATTATCAGCTGATTTTTCTTTTCGAGGATTTTTATCTTTGGAACCAATTGGTCTTCCACGTTTCAGACGTGGCAAAGACTCATGAGTGATATTATTGCCAGCTTTTAGAATTTTAATTCTAGCTAAAGCATTTATTGCTGATATATATGATTTAGCCACTCATTTTTATATCTGTAAATGCATCAGGTAATTTATTTGCAAGTTCTTGCATATGCATTATTTTTGAACTTTTTTTCGCATTCTTTTGTGCGAGGATCAAGATACATTAATTGAGGTTCACACCATGAAACATCATTTTCTTTATTTTTTATTTCTCCCCCTAATCAAGGGAGCAATGTTTCATTAAAGTGACAATCAGCAAAACGTGCTGTAAAAACATCACCCGTCATGGGTTCAATATATCTTATGATTGAAGGTGTTTCATATCCAACATATATTTCCATCCTTCTTTGAGGAACCATTTGTTGTGGTGATGCAATTAAAAATACACTGCACAACCAAATGTTCTAAGATGGAAAATATTTGGCTCTCGACCAAAATTAAGTTGGTAATGGAGAATATTTATGACTTGCACTTGGTTTAATGCGAATTAATGTCGCATCATGTAAATTTACATGTCTCCATATAAATATTGAGAGTTTTGTACTCATTTTCAATTGTCTAGTTATTAGCTGCAAGCGTTTATCTATTGATTCAGCTAAACCAATTTTGTGTATGCACATGAGCAACTGGATGTTCAACAACAATCCCTGTAGACATATAATAATCATTAAATGCTTGAGATGTTAACTCACCAACATTATCAAGTCTCATTATTTTAATGGTGTAATCACTATAATGTGTTCTCAATTTAATAATTTGTGCAAGAAACTTTGCAAATGCCATATTACGGCTTGATAACACACAAACATGAGACCATTCGCTAGATGCGTCTATTAGAACCATGAAATATCAAATTGGTCCACATGATGGATGAATTGGTTCATATATATAACCTTGAATTCTTTCAAGAAACATTGGTGATTCTTTCTTAATATTCTTTTCATTAATCACCATATGTGCTTTTCATTAATCACCATATGTGCTTTTCATTAATCATCATATGTGCTTTTTCATTAATCACCATATGTGCTTTTTCATTAATCACCATATGTGCTTTTTCATTAATCATCATATGTGTTTTTCATTAATCACCATACGTGTTTTTCATTAATCACCATATGTGCTTTTTCATTAATCACCATATGTGTTTTTAATCATATGCGCTGCGCTTTTCATCATATGCACTTTTCATCATATGCGCTTTTAATCATATGCGCTGCGCTTTTCATCATATGCGCTTTTCATCATATGCACTTTTAATCATATGCGCTGCGCTTTTCATCATATGCGCTTTTAATCATATGCGCTGCGCTTTTCATCATATGCGCTTTTCATCATATGCACTTTTCATCATATGCGCTTTTCGGTGCTACATAGATATTTCTCATTTTCGGTTATCATTGACTGATAATCATATCCATTATGATATATGTAATAGAAACTTAACAAATTTCTCTTTGATTTTGGGAGAAAACAAGACTTTATTTATCAGAAAATTCGTACCATTTGGTAACATGAATTTTTGCCTTTCCCATTCCTTTTATCAAGTTTCCTGGACCTGATATAATATTTATAATTCCTTCATTTGATTTAAATCAATGAAATATTTCTTAGATTTGATCATAGTGTGTATGTTACCACTATCTGCAATACATAGGTCTTTACCACTTAATTAATGTTGTATTTCAACAAGATTCATACTAAAACTCCAAATAAGATAAGCAAATATTTCAGCAAGATAATCAAAATATGTTACATGTAAACTAGTTACAATCTAAAGTACATAAAAGATAACACTTAATAAACACGTCATAGTCTAAAGCCATTTATTTAGGAGTGATACATAATAAGCTAGACATCTTAGAAAATTTAAACCATTCAAGTCTCAAGGTAGCTCAGGGTTTATTTAATCAAGATTTTTCAATAGATTCACTCTCATTTTCTTTTCTTATGGGACTTATTTGTAGAGCTAAACAAGATGTTCATGTATTCAAGAAATACTAGACTGATGGTCCATGTTACCAGATCATTAATAAGAATCTCCGGGATTCTTAAAAGAGCGTCTACTAACATCTTCAATTTTATTCTTTCATGGATCACCGTTATTTCTTGATAATTAATATCGTATCTATCTTTGAGTATTTTCCATAATACACTTGGATCTTCGATCATATAATATGTAGATTCTAAGGACTCGTCAATATGTTTGCTAATAAAAATACTTGCTATAGCTTTCTCTTGTTCGGAACAATTGTTATTTTCATTCAGGGTTTCTAAAATACCGATTGATTCGAGATGTTTTTCTACATTCATAACTCATGTTAAGCCTTTTCTAATTCGATATTTTCTATTATCAAAGATGAACAACATAAATCATAATCATAATCAACTTCTATTCATAGACAAATAATAAAATGAAATCAGAATCATTTTAAATTCATAAGTAGCAAACAACAGAATAATGGCATGATTACAAATGATAAAAACACAAGGGCAGGATAGAATATAGGTTCAACCGGTGGTATATTAATAACAATGACGATAGTTAGTATGACCAATACAATAGGAAAAATCATCCTTGTGTGAATCATCTTTACAAAAAAAACTTTTTGAGAGTGGTAATCTGAGAAAATGAAGATTGATTTGTGAAAATGTGAAAATGGAGATGTTTATTTTATATTTGAAAAAAATATAGTCGTTGTAACGTCGTCAGTTGACGTTAACAACCGTTATGTATATATGACCGTTGTAACGTCGTTAGTTGACATTAACGACTGTTATGTACTCGTTGTATTAATAATAATTTTAATAAAAGAATTTTATTAGTATAAATACGATTACTATAAATACATTTAGTATAAATACATTTAGTATATATACGAAAATTAAGAGAATAAACATATTATGCATAAATAATAAATTTAAGAATAAACATTAGTATGCATGAAATAAATAATGATTAATTGCATATGTAATCATAAATGGTAGATAACATAAATATAAATGTTAGTGAAGTTAATAAGAGTTAGATTATAGAAATATAATTCAGACGGTATAACCGACCATATATAACTTAAATAACATAAATATAAATGTTAGTGAAGTTAATAAAAGTTAGATTACAGAAATATAATTCAGGCGGTATAACCGACCATATATAACTTAAATAACATAAATATAAATGTTAGTGAAGTTAATAAAAGTTAGATTACAGAAATATAATTCAGGCAGTATAACCGACCATATATAACTTAAATAACATAAATATAAATGTTAGTGAAGTTAATAAAAGTTAGATTACAGAAATATAATTCAGGCGGTATAACCAACCATATATAACTTAAATAACATAAATATAAATGTTAGTGAAGTTAATAAAAGTTAGATTACAGAAATATAATTCAGGCGGTATAACCAACCATATATAACTTAAATAACATAAATATAAATGTTAGTGAAGTTAATAAAAGTTAGATTACAGAAATATAATTTTACTTATGATGATAATAATATTTACCTTACTAATAAATAATAGAAGATATCGTTAAAGAATTTCTTACCTTGATTAGTGACTTGTGCTTGCTTAGATAAACCTTGATTATACGGAGCACTTCGTGCTGATAACGTGTTGTAATTTAGTAGTTTATAACTACCTTTAGTGATCTAATCTATAATTGTAGACTTAAATTTAATAACATAAAGAAGAAGTACTATAAGGATTACTCAGTATATATATATTGAATAAATGGTGCTCTCTCTCTATATCTTCAATGAGCAAACATGATGCTCTTATTTATAGTAATACATGATGGTTAAATTGTAATATTATGTAGCAACTTGTTTGGTGGGAGGATGACAATATTCAACAAAGTCTTTATAGATATAGTAATATATGAAAACTGTCATCCACTTTTGAATTTTGCTATGCATATATATTATTATTATAATTGTACCATTTTTATAGCATCTCACATTATTATTTTTTTAATAATTTTTTATGTTTTTAACTTACTTATTGGTCAGAGGTCCATTCGGAAGCAAACTATAAATCCATAGAACATTGAGAGGGAGAACTTTCTCTACTCTTGGGGTGTTTTACTCTCGGTGAAAAAATGACTTATCTTAATTTTAGAATATGGGAAGGATTGTGTATATCTTACCTCTCCCATACTCTAATTATGTGGGATTAGGTTTTGTTGTTGTTGTTGTTGTTGTTCAACTCTCAATTTTTCATCATCCGTAAACCGTAAAGTGAACTTTTTTTTGATTGAATAGTATAAAAACCCATCAAATTAGTAATTTACGTACATTCAAAATTATTTTTTCCACAAGTAGTATAACCGATCTTTTCAAAATCGGTGTAACACATGTGACTTTAAAACGGTGTTCATAAGACAAGTTTAGCCAGCGTGGCTTCCATGTGTCGTGCTGAGAATTAAAAATCATGTACCTAGGTAAATCGGAGTTCCTAAGGCCGATTTATAAGAGGATTTATCTGACACTGTCAACATGGCTTTACCAAGGCCGGTTTCACCATAACTTTTTTGACCTAACAAAACCCTGATTAATTAACTCTGACTAACCCAGTTTTGATAACTTCGATTTTATTCAATCCGACATATGAAGAACATAAAATACGGATAAAAAATATAAGTTTCTCTAAAATATTTTTAATATTAAAATTAGTTTATTTCACTAGTTAACAAATTTTCAAATAAACAATGGGAGATGATTGAGATTTTCTTGCAAATTTACCCGAATATGAATTCTCCGAACTTTTTCCAATCCTTGGCAGTTCATCACAATCTCAAGCGCAACCTCGAACCATAACACCACCACCATCACCACCATCACCCTCACCAGTTCCAGACTGTCATCATGATTACGTTGAACTTGGAAACAAGATTCTAGGTCCGGCGGGTGTTCTCCAGGCTGCTTATCGCGTAGAAGCCAGGTTCAACATAACCATGATGAACATTTGAGGGATACCCAAAATTTTATTAGGGAAGTGCTCGAAGAGGCAGCACATGATGATAGCTTTGAACAGAGTCTGTAGCTTTCTGTGATACATTGGGCATATGTTGATGGTGATAATAATCAATCGTCTTTTGTTTTTCAGTTGTACATTAAATTTTATATATATATATATATATATATATATATATATATATGTGTGTGTGTGTGTGTGTGTGTGTATATATATGAGGAATATTCAAATGAGACCAATTTTTAAGTTGAGATTCAAGGGATCAATCAGATTGCGACACGTGGCGCGATAATCACATGTGATTGGGAAAAAAAATTCAAAAAATTTTTTTTTTTCAAAAAAAAAAATATTCAACATTTTTTTTTTCAATTTTTTTTTTCAATCACATGTGATTAAATTTGACATGCAGTAAATCACATGTGATTGTGCATGTCAATCACATGTTATTGTAAAACACAATCACATGTGATTATTGCATGTCAAATCCAATCACATGTGATTGAAAAAAAAAATCAGTAAAATGACGAATAATGACGAATTTCACTAAATTTGTGCTAAAACTTTCAAACACCAAGTTTTTGATCAAAACTTGATCAAATCACCGAATTAATCAACTTAAATTTGGGATCAATATCTAGTTGCCTGTAAAAAGGCAGAATCGACCAGCTTGTTGGTGTTATCAAGTCTTGTGTACCAAATTCTTTTGTTGATACCCCCTAGTGGCGATCCAACTAATGATTTTATTCCAATGGGGACTCGATAAGAAAACCTTCTCTTCCTCCCCAACGTCCAAGTAGTGATAAAAGTAAGATCCACTATTATTTGAATATTATTATGTGTTCTTATTAATTGGTTAGATATATGCTTACTTTAATTTGTAGGATACTACACGTTCTATTTCAGGTATTATTCATCACAAAATTCTAGAGGAAGTCAAATGTATATATGTTAGATGTGTTATGATAGCCCAAATGCTTTTATATTTCATCAACGATATTCATTATATAGTTCCCTTAACATTACTAGGAAGAACTTGTAGTAATTTTAAATTTAAATGTTATTTGTGCCAGATATTCATGATTATTAATGTTATTTGTTTATTATAGAATATTTGTATTAGATATGATATTGTTATGCTATTTAATATGATTGTTTTGTATGCTTATGTATACATTTCGAATTAATTAAACCTAAACTCCAATTAATCAATTAAACCTAAACCATAATTTTTTTCATTAAACCTAAACCTTAATTAATTAAACTAAATGTCTACTTAATTAAACCCTATTTAATCAAACATAATTCATAATTAATTAAACCCTAAACCATAATCATTAAGTTAAACCTAATTACTTTACTATGTTTAAATCTGATGGAGTTTTCAAACTCAATAGATCTATTGATAGCATTCGCATTTACCTTAACCGGTGATTAACCGTTACCAGAGCTAAGGGTTTTTAGCTAACAACTCACACATAAATAAAGTAAGTATTTATGTCTAGTGTGTAAAACATAAAAATTTGCATGTATTCTCAGCCCAAACAACTCTTAGAAAGTGTAAAATGGGGGCTATGAACTCACCTTTAAGTGTGCAACAAAAGTTTACTGGCAATGTGTAAACGGGTGAACGGGGTACTTAACCCTGGAGTAAAAAATGGTCATTTAGTGGTCAATATTTACCAAGATACTTGAACTAACAAAGTTATGTCACAATCTTAATCCTTAAAGACTCGGGTTCAAGTAGTACACCGTGTGTTAAAGTCATATTTCGAAAACAATATTTTATAAATTTTCTACACGTAACACCTTACTTTGATTACACATAACTCACTCAAAAATAAACAAAATGTTACCAAACTTTCCAGTCCAGTAGGTTATTTAAAGAGCTTTCCAAAAATTTTGGTCTTGTTATCTTATTCATCCTACATTTAAAGTTATAAGCGTTTTACTCGGCTGCGTTTCAAAACCGAAACAATGGCTTTAAAAATTCTTAACTAAATGAGTTTAATCGAAAAGTTATCAATCCAATTGGAGAATCTAAATACTCAAGTCATCTATAACATATACAAATTTCAAGTCCTAACTCTAAATCATTAGTCACAATTGCTTGATTTATACCTGCATGTCAGAATTTCTTTCAGCAGAAAACACTAAACTCTATTTGACCATAACTAATTATGTGACGACTCGGGAATTTTCGACCAAATTTAAACTTAATCTTTATATAATCTCGACACGATAAGCTAAGTCTGTAAAGGTGAGTCTAAAAAATTTTGAACTGCTTTATAAAATCATTTACCTTTGACCATTCACGACGATTCACGAACAACTATTTGTAAATAGATACATATATATTTAAATGTATATATATATATACATATATATATAGGTATATATAATAATTTGAAATAAAATACTATTTAAGTGTTAGAAATAAAAGCGTAAAATAAAATTTATTAAGATACAATAAAGTTGAATCATCAATATATATATATATATATATATATATATATATATATATATATATATATATATATATATATATATATATATATATATATATATATTGTAATATAAAAAGTATAACTATTACATGCTGGAAAAATTTATAACATCTATTATGAAATAACATATAGTACTTAATCATTCTATAAATAATATGCAACCTCATATTATATAAAATGTATGAATATTCAGTATTCAATACATGTTATAAATAAATTATCAAATACTGTAATATTAAATAAGGTGTGATATCAATATATACAAGGTAATTACAGATTAAAAGTATAGTTGTTATATTTAAAATATATATTATTATTACTGTGATGACCCGGAAATTTCCGACCAAATTTAAACTTTATCTTTATATTAATCCGACACGATAAGCAAAGTTTGTTATGTTAAGTCTCAAGGATTTGAAACTATATTCATATATGCATTTAACCTCGACTAAATTACAATGATTCACGAACCACTAAATGAACGTATATGATTAGATATGTTTATGTATAAATATATTAACTTGAAAACGTTACGCGTTAAACTATCTTTCTAAAAAATATATATATATATAAACTTTGAAAAATAAATAGTTTTGAAAAACTAAATGTTATACTATTAAATAAAAGATTTTGGATACAAACTTATATTTCTAAATATGTAACTATATATTTTTACTTAGTCATGAAACGTTCTAATTTAAAATAAAATATTTTAGTAAACAACGAGTCACTGAGTTATAGAAGCAAATGACCACAACGCTCAATTTTATAAGATTACATTTTTATAAGGTAAGTTATTGTTAAAGAAATTCAAATTATTATTAAGGGTACGCGTCGCGTAACGTAAAAGGCTAGTTTTCTAAACGTACGAAAGTGCGCTCGAAAAACCGAAAGTGGTATATGGGTCGTGAGATCACGTCCTTGTCATTTTAGTAAAAATTACATTTTTACTACGCACGTAAATATAATATAATATTTAATTAATTCTAAAGATTAAATATAATATATATTAAATAATATAAAAAAACATATGTGCCTAATATAAGATTTAAGAGTGTCGTTAAGCAAATAGCTGGAAGCATGCCAGCGAAAAAAAAAAAAAAAAACTTCTATAAAGTACCATTGTATCCATTCTCATTCTCAATCTCTCTTCCTCTATGTATTGCTCCGTATTATATATTTATTATTATTATTATTATTATTATTATTATTAAGAATAATATTATTATTAATCTTATGATAAGGAGTATCATTATTATTAGTATTATACATAAAATACTACGACGAGGTTATGGGCAAATTATTTCAAATAAAGTTTTTCGAGCGGGATAGAGCTAAGGAAATTATGAGTTATAGCTATGGAGGTTATGGGTATGGTTCGGGAGTATTGCTCGTGAGTCAATCCAGTGTTTATCGTCTCCGTTGCGCTTACGTACCTTTCCTGCAATATTGAATCTCAATATTGATATGTGAGTACTCATAATTTAACTTTTACATATTAATAGTGTATCCCTGACTAGTGCTCGAGTATATAGGATTATGCATGCTTGTACTTTTGATATTGCCATTAGATAGGTTATGTTGAATCCTGAATTAGTTACATATGTGGTTGAGATAAGGTATAAGATATGCATGTCATTGAAAAACTAGCGAAAAAATAGTTGAATCTTGGTTTAAGAATCGCTTGAATCCAAGTAACGGTTAGAAAGTTATGAAATAAACAAATTGCATAATTAATTTCGTAATTAAAATTGCTGATGATAATTAGTGAACTAATTTTCTGGGTTATAAAAAATGGTTATTTGGATCCTACTCGTCGAGTAGATGAATTTTCATATAAAGCACGTCTCGTTTCGTTGAACGGTTGTCAAGTTATGGACAAAAGATGTTTTGCAAATTTTGATGAAATGTCGAAACGGGAACTGAAATTCTCGCTGATCTGCGTTGTTTCAGATTTAAAAAAAATACCACTGAATTCTTTGGTATAAGGTTTAACAAACGACTCTGGCCGTTTGTCAATTCGAGTCTCGACGATTTTTTTAAAAATCGTCAAAGTTGACTGTTTGGTCACATTTTAAAATTCTGAAAAGAACTGAGACTTTTTTTATTTTAAAATGTCAGTTTTGTATCAGTTGTGATGGTCGACCTGATGTGTGTTTACTTTTGCCAAAAATCTTGTTATATCTTTGTGGTAACGAGAATTTGCAAGCTTTGACCGTTTGTCAATCCGAGTATCTAGGAATTTTCTAAAAATCTCCAAAGTAGGCTACTCTGTCACTTTTGTAAATTTATTAAAACTGATAATTAACTTTGAAACGCCGAAACCGCGTTGGCAACTACGAGTTGTTTAGGTTTAGTTTACTTCTGTAACATTTATGTTTACTTTTTTTTTGATAATGTGTAACTTTTATCTTTGACCGTTTATCAATCGGAGCTCCGATAATTTTTCTAAAAATCGCTGAAGTGGCGCATTTAGTCATGTTTGACCGAAAATCATTTTGTATAAGTTATTGTATATTTGCATGCGACCTCATTTTTACTTTGATCTTTGACTTTTGACTTTGAACTCTGATTTTTTCCGTTAACTTTTCAGTTAAATTTTTTTTTGTTGACTTTCTCTATAAAAAAAAACTAAAATACTATTTTATGATTATGAAACCAATTGTGTTACACACGTCACCTTTTACTAGAATCTTAATTGAGCATGAGTAATATAACATGTTACTATACTGTTGAGTCAGACTCGAGCTATAGGATAGGATTACACTATGCCCTGACCTAAATTGCTATACAAATATTGATGAACATATAAATATATATACTTAATTTAGGTTCGTGAATCCGAGGCCAACCTTTCACTTGTTCAATGACGTTATATGTATTTTACTACAAAATACAGTATGGTGAGTTTCATTTGCCTTTTTACCCTTTATATTTTTGGGCTGAGAATACATGCGCTGCTTTTATAACTGTTTTACGAAATGGACACAAGTAATCGAAACTACATTATATGGTTGAATTATCGAAATCGAATATGCCCCTTTTTATTAAGTCTGGTAATCTAAGAATTAGGGAACAGACACCCTAATTGACGCGAACTCTAAAGATAGGTCTATCTGGCCCAACAAGCCCCATCCAAAGTACCGGATGCTTTAGTACTTCGAAATTTATATCATGTCCGAAGGAGGATCCCGGAATGATGGGGATATTCTTATATGCATATTGTGAATGTCGGTTACCAGGTGTTCAACCCATATGAATGATATTTTTGTCTCTATGCATGGGACGTATGTTTATGAGAAATGGAAATATGAAATCTTGTGGTCTATTAAAATTATGAAATGATTATTTATGTTAAACTAATGAACTCACCAACCTTTTGTTTGACACTTTAAAGCATGTTTATTCTCAGGTATGAAAAAAATCTTCCGCTGTGCATTTGCTCATCTTAGAGATATTACATGGAGTCATTCATGACATATTTCAAAAGACGTTGCATTCAAGTCGTTGAGTTCATCAAGATTATTATTAGGTCAATTATAGTAAGATATATTACGAAATGGTATGCATGTTGTCAACTTTCGATGTAATGAAAGATTGTCTTTTCAAAAACGAATGCAATGTTTGTAAAATGTATCATATAGAGGTCAAGTACCGCGCGATGTAATCAACTGTTGTGAATCATTTATAATCGATATGGACTTCGTCCGGATGGATTAGGACGGGTATTCACAGTTGGTATCAGAGCGGTGGTCTTAGCGAACCAAGTCTGCATTAGTGTGTCTAACTGATAAGTCGTTAGGATGCATTAGTGAGTCTGCACTTCGACCGTATCTGTATGTCAAAAGTTTTGCTTATCATTTCGTGTCTAAAATTACCTGCTTATCATTCTTAGTTTAGACACATCTTACTGCAATGATTGCATGAATAGTGTATAGATAAAATCCATATCTTAGCGTATCTGTCACTGTAGACTTTATTTGGCACGTTTTCTTAATTTTCTCCGTAATTCACGGGATCTTTGGAAGTATGTATAGATATTCTATATATAATTAGAATATCATTCGATATTCGAAAATCATTTCATATCAAAACCCTTTAACTGATCGTGAGAAATGGATCCTACACCTAGCTTGGATTCCATTAGTTCCGAAAGCGATTTCGAGATGTATATTGAAGCAGACTCCGAAGTCAATGAACTAGAAGTGCCTCAACCACTTAGTTATTTTTCTTTCTGGAGGAGATGGGGGTGAGTCCGAGACTTACTCACTCGATGGAGAAATGAAGAAGGCGAGCCCTACCGCGAACCAAACTTACCTCCTAACATCGGAGAAAACGATGTACTCACCGGTGAACCTGTGCGCAACACTGTATTCACCCTTCTTGCTAAAGTTTTCCACCTCGAGGGTCGCATTACTGCAATCTCAGAAAATATTCAACCTCTACTTCCGAATACCAATCGAAGG
The DNA here is from genome assembly GCF_046630445.1 of Rutidosis leptorrhynchoides. Lineage (NCBI taxonomy): Eukaryota > Viridiplantae > Streptophyta > Magnoliopsida > Asterales > Asteraceae > Rutidosis > Rutidosis leptorrhynchoides. Next base: position 64,165,376 of record NC_092337.1, read on the forward strand.
GGAATATTAGAAGAAGTTAGGGAATTTCGAATTGATAATCAAGATCTATCGAATCAGATATGTGGATGGATAGTAATGATAAAGGGTAGAATAGAAAACCTGACAAGAATGGTGCGTGATTTACAAGCTATACTTACTACACCAACATCATCACCAACCTTAGCACCAACAACACTTGTAGCACCGACAGCAACAGTACCACCACCAGCAGCATAACCAGTACCAACAACAACAACAACAACAACATCATCACACATCTCAACCTCGCAATCTATACCTCAAGCATAATCATCGTTCTACAAATCATTCTACATAAACTATCTTCGTCCTTCATGGTGATTATATAATCTCCAATGTTTTAGAGATTATATATTCTAGTTCTAACGGTAAACCAAATGAGTTTAATATCATATTAACTCAATGAATCCATGATTACATCTGAAGAAAATATATATGTATATATGTTTTCATAAAGATTGTAATAAAAAAAATTCTTTCGTACAAAGTGTTAATTGTGAAAATATTTTAACGGGTAGGTAATACCCGAGGAATATTCAGATTTCACATTAATAAATTACACTGTACATTCTTCGAAGCTGATTTAACAGTCGTTTACTATCCTACTTACATCCACCAATATGTGTATCCGTTCACCGCAGAATAACCATTTTTATTCAAATTCATATTTGGATTTTGATTTATCATAATCCAACAAGTGGCATAATGAAGAAAACATTGGACAAAATAAAATTTGTTAGAAACAAACAAATTAACTATGAGAAATTTTGTTAAGAATCCACGCTAACTGTTTCCAGCTAACTGTTCCTAACTAACTGATTACATTTTATTTATCACAGTTTATTTATCGCAATTTAATTATCGCAATTTTATTTATCGTCATTTAATTTCTATTATTTACTTTACGCACTTTATTTATCGTCATTTAAATTCTGTTATTTATTTTACGCACTTTAAATGTCGGGACACGTATACAAGGTTTTGACATATCATATCGACCCATCTATATATATTATTTGGAATAACCATAGACAATCTATATGCAGTAATGCGGGAGTTAGCTATACAGGGTTGAGGTTGATTCTACAATAATATATATAGTTTGAGTTGTGATCGAGTCTGAGACGAATACGGGTCACGATACGTATTAATTAATTCGAATATTATATATTAAACTATATATGAATTATTGTACTGATTAACTGTGGACTATCAACATTGGACAATTAAAATGAATTAAAATATTAATTATAACATATGAAACTAAACAATTCTTCAAGTTGCCACTTGATTTCATCTTAAATCTTAATTGTACCTTAACGATTCCAATCTGCATTCAAACTTTCATAATTTTTGAAAACACCTCAATCGATAGGATGAATCAACCGCACTTCATCTACGGAAGGAAAGATTTGTGCATATAGTTATGCACCTGAGAAACTCTCGGCAACTGAGTAAAAGTTTAACACGTAGCCGCGTCAGATCCTTTGGCATTTATTAGCAAAAATAACTTTGCGATCCCTTTTCAAGGTAGCAAATTTTGTCACAGCTTCAGCAAATCAACTTCGACTTTTCGTTCGAAAAAAAAAAAAACCTTATTATCACCTTGACTTATATGTATGTTCTTTTATTGTTACCGGGGAACCTTTTATATTCCACCATATTACCGTCAGCGTTTAATCATCTAAAAACACAATTCTCTTGAAATCACCTCGGATCAATAACTAATGATTCAGATATGGTAGCAGTAAATGTAGAGGAATCGGCAATCAGTACTTTGAAAACTCACAGCATATCTACATCAACAGTTATATGTATAACATTTATCTTTTAGAATAATGATCTTCCATTCTGAAATTTTGAAAAGCACCCAGCCTACGAATTAATACATTGAACTTTGAAAAAGCTGAATGAAGCAGCAGAAACTGTAGATAACCGTAAACGACCTTAATCATCGGAAGTTTGGTGACAGAGAATAATATGTTGGAAAAGCTCAGAAACGTTGGAACTGGAAAACGGATAGAGTTAACCATGAAGGAGACCAAGGACAAATACAAGGACCATACCCTATATTCAAAGAATCCAGATAATTCTGAATCCGTTGAAATCTTTAGAGAATATCTTGCCCCGAAGTCATGTTAAAATCTTGCGGAAAATCTTTCTCCATCAACCATTGAACTTAGAAATTCCAAAATATCATCATTAATATCTTCGATATTTCTGAGGATATTTTCATAAATATTCTCGTCCGAAATTATATACCTCTTCGTGCTTCCTGTGTATCATTACATTGGAAACATTCAAGAGAAAATTTAGTACCGAAAAGCAGATTATACGAAACTATGAAGAAAGCCGTGGACAAATCACAAAGAATAAGTTTGACTTCAAAGAATCCAAATGATTCAATGTCTGCTAAAGTCTTTAGTGAATATCTTGCTCCTTACTCTAAACCCTTGCAGACAATAGTTTCTATCATCCTCTGATCTTAGATATTCCGAGATATTATCATATCTTTCATTATAAATACCTTCCATATTTCTGAAGATATTTTTATAGTTATTCTTATCTGAAATCATTAATCTCTTCGTGTTATCAGTGTTACATCATATAGAAACTGTTAGTTTCTATATTCTTTAAACTTTCGAGATTAAAATATGAATGTTATTGAAGTAATGTTGGGAACTGATGCATGAGTTAGTATAATATAATGACACTTGATCAACGTGATTATATTACAGTAAATCATGCTGAGTTTCTAATGGAATGTGGTGATTCACAGAACATACCATCATCATGTGCCATTTACACGACTCTTACATTCGATCTAATCTCTAAACATATCAAGAAAATATTTTTTCTTGATGATTCGGTCTTTTCCGGGATATTCTAGTAATTTGACAAAGCAAGATCGCACCATTACTATTCCCTTATTAGAACATTAACAATGTTCATTCCGAAATTCATATCTGCAAATTCTGGACCATTACAAGCGGTGCTTAATCATAAGAAGAAGAAACGAAAGGACAAAACTCTGAAATAGAAATTAGGGTATAAATCGCAGCAAATAGGAGAGAGCATTAACTGTGGATGACAATGATTAGGGGAGACAGAAGCAGGGACATCGAAATATAAGAAAAGATATAAAACCCAACAACCACCCAAAAATTATAAACCGTATATATCGATGCATATAGCAATATAAAGACACGGGAAAACTAAGAACACTATAAAACCCAGAGTATAGTAGAAGTGAATAAAATCCTCCGGTGGTAGATGAAAGAGAAGAATGACAGATGTGAAAATTAAGAGTATATCAAGGATCAGAATGGGATGTAGCATGTTGACGAATGTCTTAAAGTATAAATTAAGGAGAAAGAATGGAAGGTGTGAGTTGTGGAAAATAAAGAAACGAAGGGGTGGATTTATAGTGAAATATACGACAGAGAAATCGGAACAGATTATTGCATTTATTCAAAGAAGATCCTGATTTCCTAAATCGCCGAAACACTAAATCTTATTACGAAGATTTTCTTTAAATCCCATGAAATCCGGAAATCAATCATAACTATGTCATCGATGAAAACGAATATACATTTATTCATTTCACTCTCTTGCGATAGCTTCACTTATACTCCTCGCGTAATCAAAATTGTTTTATCTATATTACTCAATGATGATAAAACTCTGTTCATCAACTCATATTTGTCATGAAAACATTTTTATAGTTAGCCATGACGACCACGATCAAATTTCGGGACGAAATTTCATTAACGGGTAGGTACTGTGATGACCCGGAAATTTCCGACCAAATTTAAACTTTATCTTTATATTAATCCGACACGATAATCAAAGTTTGTTATGTTAAGTCTCAAGGATTTGAAACTATATTCATATATGCATTTAACCTCGACTAAATTACAATGATTCACGAACCACTAAATGAACGTATATGATTAGATATGTTTATGTATAAATATATTAACTTGAAAACGTTACGCGTTAAACTATCTTTCTAAAAAAATATATATATATATAAACTTTGAAAAATAAATAGTTTTGAAAAACTAAATGTTATACTATTAAATAAAAGATTTTGGATACAAACTTATATTTCTAAATATGTAACTATATATTTTTACTTAGTCATGAAATGTTCTAATTTAAAATAAAATATTTTGGTAAACAACGAGTCACTGAGTTATAGAAGCAAATGACCACAACGCTCAATTTTATAAGATTACATTTTTATAAGGTAAGTTATTGTTAAAGAAAGTCAAATTATTATTAAGGGTACGCGTCGCGTAACGTAAAAGGCTAGTTTTCTAAACGTACGAAAGTGCGCTCGAAAAACCGAAAGTGGTATATGGGTCGTGAGATCACGTCCGTGTCATTTTAGTAAAAATTATATTTTTACTACGCACGTAAATATAATATAATATTTAATTAATATTAAAGATTAAATATAATATATATTAAATAATATAAAAAAACATATGTGCCTAATATAAGATTTAAGAGTGTCTTCAAGCAAATAGCTGGAAGCATGCCAGCGAAAAAAAAAAAAAAACTTCTATAAAGTACCATTGTATCCATTCTCATTCTCAATCTCTCTTCCTCTATGTATTGCTCCGTATTATATATTTATTATTATTATTATTATTATTATTATTATTATTATTATTAAGAATAATATTATTATTAATCTTATGATAAGAAGTATCATTATTATTAGTATTATACATAAAATACTACGACGAGGTTATGGGCAAATTATTTCAAATAAAGTTTTTCGAGCGGGATAGAGCTAAGGAAATTATGAGTTATAGCTATGGAGGTTATGGGTATGGTTCGGGAGTATTGCTCGTGAGTCAATCTAGTGTTTATCGTCTCCGTTGCGCTTACGTACCTTTCCTGCAATATTGAATCTCAATATTGATATGTGAGTACTCATAATTTAACTTTTACATATTAATAGTGTATCCCTGACTAGTGCTCGAGTATATAGGATTATGCATGCTTGTACTTTTGATATTGCCATTAGATAGGTTATGTTGAATCCTGAATTAGTTACATATGCGGTTGAGATAAGGTATAAGATATGCATGTCATTGAAAAGCTAGCGAAAAAATAGTTGAATCTTGGTTTAAGAATCGCTTGAATCCAAGTAACGGTTAGAAAGTTATGAAATAAACAAATTGCATAATTAATTTTGTAATTAAAATTGCTGATGATAATTAGTGAACTAATTTTCTGGGTTATAAAAAATGGTTATTGATCCTACTCGTCGAGTAGATGAATTTTCATATAAAGCACGTCTCGTTTCGTTGAACGGTTGTCAAGTTATGGACAAAAGATGTTTTGCAAATTTTGATGAAATGTCAAAACGGGAACTGAAATTCTCGCTGATCTGCGTTGTTTCAGATTTAAAAAAAATACCACTGAATTCTTTGGTGTAAGGTTTAACAAACGACTCTGGCCGTTTGTCAATTCGAGTCTCGACGATTTTTTTAAAAATCGTCAAAGTTGACTGTTTGGTCACATTTTAAAATTCTGAAAAGAACTGAGACTTTTTTTATTTTAAAATGTCAGTTTTGTATCAGTTGTGATGGTCGACCTGATGTGTGTTTACTTTTGCCAAAAATATTGTTATATCTTTGTGGTAACAAGAATTTGCAGGCTTTGACCGTTTGTCAGTCCGAGTATCTAGGAATTTTCTAAAAATCTCCAAAGTAGGCTACTCGGTCACTTTTGTAAATTTATTAAAACTGAAAATTAACTTTGAAACGCCGAAACCGCGTTGGCAACTACGAGTTGTCTAGGTTTAGTTTACTTCTGTAACATTTATGTTTAATTTTTTTTTTGATAATGTGTAACTTTTATCTTTGACCGTTTATCAATCGGAGCTCCGATAATTTTTCTAAAAATCGCTGAAGTGGCGCGTTTAGTCATGTTTGACCGAAAATCATTTTTGTATAAGTTATTGTATATTTGCATGCGACCTCATTTTTACTTTGATCTTTGACTTTTGACTTTGAACTCTGATTTTTTCCGTTAACTTTTCAGTTAAATTTTTTTTTTGTTGACTTTCTCTATAAAAAAAACTAAAATACTATTTTATGATTATGAAACCAATTGTGTTACACACGTCACCTTTTACTAGAATCTTAATTGAGTATGAGTAATATAACATGTTACTATACTGTTGAGTCAGACTCGAGCTATAGGATAGGATTACACTATGCCCTGACCAAAATTGCTATACAAATATTGATGAACATATAAATATATATACTTAATTTAGGTTCGTGAATCCGAGGCCAACCTTTCACTTGTTCAATGACGTTATATGTATTTTACTACAAAATACAGTATGGTGAGTTTCATTTGCCTTTTTATCCTTTATATTTTTGGGCTGAGAATACATGCGCTGCTTTTATAACTGTTTTACGAAATGGACACAAGTAATCAAAACTACATTAGATGGTTGAATTATCGAAATCGAATATGCCCCTTTTTATTAAGTCTGGTAATCTAAGAATTAGGGAACAGACACCCTAATTGACGCGAACTCTAAAGATAGGTCTATCTGGCCCAACAAGCCCCATCCAAAGTACCGGATGCTTTAGTACTTCGAAATTTATATCATGTCCGAAGGAGGATCCCGGAATGATGGGGATATTCTTATATGCATATTGTGAATGTCGGTTACCAGGTGTTCAACCCATATGAATGATATTTTTGTCTCTATGCATGGGACGTATGTTTATGAGAAATGGAAATATGAAATCTTGTGGTCTATTAAAATTATGAAATGATTATTTATGTTTAACTAATGAACTCACCAACCTTTTGTTTGACACTTTAAAGCATGTTTATTCTCAGGTATGAAAAGAATCTTCCGCTGTGCATTTGCTCATCTTAGAGATATTACATGGAGTCATTCATGACATATTTCAAAAGACGTTGCATTCGAGTCGTTGAGTTCATCAAGATTATTATTAGGTCAATTATAGTAAGATATATTACGAAATGGTATGCATGTTGTCAACTTTCGATGTAATGAAAGATTGTCTTTTCAAAAACGAATGCAATGTTTGTAAAATGTATCATATAGAGGTCAAGTACCTCGCGATGTAATCAACTGTTGTGAATCGTTTATAATCGATATGGACTTCGTCCGGATGGATTAGGACGGGTATTCACAATTACTTTCATTGCCATTATCAATCAATATTAATATTAATATTAGAATCAGTATTATTACTAATATTATAGATATGATATTTGATATATATATATATATATATATATATATATATATATATATATATATATATATATATATATATATATATATATATATATATATATATAATTTTTATATTATTATTATTAATTGTAACTAGTATTATTATAATTAGTATTAATATAATTAGTATTATTATTCTTAATAATAATATAAAGGATATAGATTTTAAAGTTGTTATTACCAATATACTTCAATTATTTATATTATTACCACTATTAGTGTTAGTGTATTATTATTATTGTAAAATTAGTATTATTATTATTAATAATAATAATAATAATAATAATAAAGGGTATTATATTTTATAAAATAAATTAACCTGTATAAATTAAATACAGATATAAACGCACCATTCTCATTATCTGTTTCATTGTATTTTTCTTTCTGATATTATATACAGCTCGTGAACTTCTGTCTTCCCCAAAGTCTCACTAACAGACACCAATTGATATTTTCTTGCCTCCATTCTATTAGATATCAAAATCAAGATCATACGAATTCAGTGTTCATTACATATATGCTTTGTTTTCTTTTGTTTATTTCCATCTGCTGTATTATTTTTTTTTATTTTTCTTGTACGGCATCAGATTCATTGTCGACTATATGACGTATCCCTTTAAGCATCAATATCTAATTTCGATACACAACAAACTAGGATATATTATAGGTATTATTATCCATTCAATCACTCAGACCCATTCAATATTCTCTATAATTCAAAAATTAAACAGAAAATAACGAAGCATCCTCTGTTCTTAAACTTTTTGGGCAAATCATGATTTTCGTATTAAAGTTCAAAATGTATTAATGCAGCTGTGTTTGTAAACTCTATTTCAAACTATCTGCAAGGTTCTAAATTCCAATTTCCCATATCTAATTCAAATTCTTAGGTCAAAGTTTTGGATTTAAAAGTCAAACGATTGATCTTTGAACAAAATTCGGGTTATCTGTTGTAATTCCAGTTTAATAAATGATTTCAGAAGTTTCTATGAGTCATTTTCAACACAATTCGCGTTGTGGTCTTTGTCTAAAACATATTAAAAAGTTGAGATTGAATTTGAGTTCAAAACGAGAAAAACATCAAACTGTTCTTCAGCTATATTTTATTTATTTATTTTATTTTCTTTCATTGAATAATCTTCAAACGTTTATCACTAGCTGTTCTGTTGTAAAAATTTCGATACAATTTAATGATAAGAATGTCTTCTGATCAACTAAGTTTTGAGAAGAAGAAGAAAGGGAGGAAACAGCTAATATACGGTATATATGTATTTAAGTGAGAATTAAATCAGAGAAACAAAATTAGAGGGGTGGCGTGAGAATGGTGTCGTGTTTCGAGAGGTCTCGGGTTCGATCCCTGCTTGGTGCACCTCTTTTTAAGATGAGCTATCTAAGGTAGTTTTTCATTTTTATTATTATTATTATTATTATTATTATTATTATTATTATTATTATTATTATTATTATTATTATTATTATTATTATTATTATTATTATTGTTATTATTTGTATTGTTGTTGTTGTTATTATTATTATTATTATTATTATTATTATTATTATTATTATTATTATTATTATTATTATTATTATTATTATTGGTTTTGTGAGTATTATTGTGTTAATTATTATTATCATGAATATTAATGTTATAAGTATTTTTATCATTATCATTAACATAACTAATATTATTATTATTATCGGTGTTATTATTATTATAAAAATGATAAATGTTATTACTCCTAATATTTAGAATTATCATTATTCATTATTATTAATCAAATTAAGAGTATTATCATAATCGTTATCATTAGTATAAGTGTTATAATTATAATTAGGATTACTATTATTATTATCACTATTATGATTATGATTATTATTATTATTATTATTATTATTACTATTATTATTATTATTATTATTATCAATATTATTATTTTAAGTATAAAAATAAAATAACTTATTATTATTATTAGAATTATTATTTTTATAAAAATATTACAACTTTCTATTATAATATTATTTACCAAATAAAGTATTAGTTATATAACAACATATATATATATATATATATATATATATATATATATATATATATTAATCTTAATACATTATATAAAACTAAACTCAGTTGATTAAATGTGATACATATTAATATATATAAATGATATAGGTTCGTGAATCCGAGGCCAACCCTGCATTGTTTAGTTGTTCAATATAGTCATATGTATTTTTACTACAAAATACAGTATGGTGAGTTTCATTTGCTCCCTTTTTAAATGTTTTTGCAATATATATTTTTGGGACTGAGAATACATGCTCTGCTTTTATAAATGCTTTACGAAATAGACACAAGTGATCGAAACTACATTCTATGGTTGAATCGTTATACCGGATATCGCCCTTATTGAACTTGGTAACCTAAGAATTGGTGTTTATTATAATTGCCACCAATTGATGTGAATCCTAAAGATAGATCTATGGGCCATTGACAAGCCCCAGTCAGAGAATTTGAACTGCTTTAGTACTTCGATATTTATATATGGGGATATTCTAGATGCATTTTGTTAATGTCGGTTACCAGGTGTTCAATCCATACGAATGAATTTTAAACACTTGAGAGTGTATGATTATTAATTAAATGAAATCTTGTGGTCTATTAAAATGATGGAAATGAATGTTTATGATAAACTAATGAACTCACCAACCTTTTGGTTGACACTTGAAAGCATGTTTATTCTCAGGTTTGAAAGAAATTTTCCACTGTGCATTTGCTCATTTTAGAGATATTACTTGGAGTCATTCATGACATATTTCAAAAGACGTTGTATTCGAGTCATTAAGTTCATCAAGATTGATAAGAAGTCATTGATAGATTGATATATTAGGAAATGATATGCATGCCTGTTTAACTTTCGATGTAATGAAGGTTGTCTTTTAAAAAACGAATGCAATGTTTGTAAAATGTATCATATAGAGGTCAAGTACCTCCCGATGTAACCAAGTGTAATGTACTCCTCCTGATGGATTAGGACGGGTCACTTCATGTGGCATCAGATCTGGTTTAACGCCGTTGGTGCGGGTTAGTCGTAAAGGAGGTTCTCACAGTGTTACCTGTGACGAAGCATTGGCTCTTACTCCTTACAATCCCTTACAAGGGTTGGCAGTAACCGAGAGGCAGGCCCTAAAATCAGTATCTGAGGTACACTCAGTGGTCACCAGGCGGTTAGCTGGGAAGGCACTGGGTGGGACGGTGGTTGTCCCTACTGTAATGACATGTGGTATCAGAGCGGTGGTCTTAGCGAACCAGGTCTTGCATTAGTGTGTCTAACTGATAGTTGTTTTGATGCATTAGTGAGTCTGGACTTCGACCGTGTCTGCATGTCAAAAGTTTTGCTTATCATTTTGTGTCAAAAATCACCTGCTTATCATCCTTAGGAAATTACCTGCTTATTATTTTTATTCTAGATACATTTTACTGCAATGATTGCATGAATAGTGTATAGACAAAAAATTCATATCTTAGCGTATCTGTTACTGTAGACTTTATCTGACATGTTTCCTTAATTCCCTCCGTAATTTACGGGATCTTCTGTACTATATTAAATATTCTATATAATTAGAATATTATCCGATAACCGAAAATCATTTCATATCGAAAATCCTCTAACTGATCATAAGAGATGGATCCTACACCTAGCTTGGATTCCATTAGTTCCGGAAGCAATTTCGAGATGCGTATTGAAGTAGACTCCGAAGTCAATAAACCCGAAGTGTCTCCACCGTTTAGCTATTTTTCTTTCTGGAGGAGATGGGGGTGGGTCCTAGACTTACTCACTCGATGGAGAAATGAAGAAGGCGAGCCCTACCGCGAACCAAACTTACCTCCTAACATCGGAGAAAACGATGTACTCACCAGTGAGCCTATGCGCAACACTGTATTCACCCTTCTTGCTAAAGTTTTCCACCTCGAAGGTCGCATTACTGCAATCTCAGAAAATATTCAACCTCTACTTCCGAATACCAATCGAAGGGGAATATTAGAAGAAGTTAGGGAACTTCGAATTGATAATCAAGATCTATCGAATCAGATGAGTGGATGGATAGAAATGATAGATGGTAGGATAGAAACCCTGACAAGAATGGTGCATGATTTACAAGCTATACTTACTAAACCAACATCATCACCAACCTCAGCACCAACAACACCTGTAGCACCGACAGCAACAGTACCACCATCAGCAGCACCAGCAGCATAACCAGTACCAACAACAACAACATCAACACACGTCTCAACCTCGTAATCTATACCTCAAGCATAATCATCGTTCTACGAATCGTTCTACATAAACTATCTTCGTCCTTCATGGCGATTATGTAATCTCTAATGTTTTAGAGATTATGTACTCTAGTTCTAGCCGTAAATCTGATGAGTTTAATATCACATTGACTCATTAAATCCATGATTACGTCTGAAGAAAATATATATATGTATATATGTTTTCATAAAGATTGTAATTAAAAATTCTTTTGTACAAACTGTTAATGGTGAAAATATTTTAACGGGTAGGTAATACCCGAGGAATATTTATATTTCACATTAATAAGTTACATTGTACATTCTTCGAATCTGTTTCAACAGTCATTTACTATCCTACTTACATCCACAGATATACGAATCCGTTCACCACAGAATAACCATTTTCATTCAATTTCATATTTAGATTTTAACCTATCAGAATCCAACAAGTGGCATAATAAAGAAAACGTTGGACAAAATAAAATTTGCTAGAAACAAACAAAATAACTATGAGAAATTTTGTTAAGAATCCACGCTCTGAAGATCGCTCCAAATCCATATGGACAATACGTCATTCATTGATTACATTGCGAGGTATTTGACCTCTATATGATACGTTTTGTAAACATTGCATTCTTTTGAAAAGGCACACCATAAATGAATATTTAAATCAAAGGTTTTCAACATCTGATGATTTCTACATATAGACAGTCACCGTAAATAATAGTTTACAATAGTACTTCCGTGGACAATTGAAAGGACCCATTCATACACATTATAAATGATTCACAATAGTTGATTACATCGCGAGGTATTTGACCTCTATATGATACGTTTTACAAACATTGCATTCGTTTTTAAAAGACAAACTTTTTTTACATCTAAAATTGACGGCATGCATACCATTTCATATTACATCCAACTATAATTGACTTAATATTAATCTTGATGAACTCAATGACTCGAATGCAATGTCTTTCAAAGTATGTCATGAATGACTCCAAGTAATATCCTTAAAATGAGCTAATGCACAGCGGAAGATTTCTTTAATACCTGAGAATAAACATGCTTTAAAGTGTCAACCAAAAGGTTGGTGAGTTCATTAGTTTATCATAATCAACCATTTCCGTAATAGTAATAGACCACAAGATTTCATATACATAAACGTTTTAATAAAAATATTCTAAGTGGTTGAGCACTTGGTAACCATACTTAACATTTAATCAACGTCGCATATTCCCTTTATTATGAAATCTCACTACACTATACCAAGTGTAGTCACTGAAACGAAGTACTGTGCAACCGTTGAATATTGGTCGTCCAGTCCGGTTGGGGTTGTCAGACCCGATAGATCTATCAACAGGATTCGCGTTTACAATACCGCAAGTAAATGGTAGTTACCAAGCTATTAGGGAAAAATATGCAAATTGGTACAACTCAACGTAGAATATGTTTTTAGTACTTGTGTCCATTTCGTAAAAAAGTTATAAAACTGTGCATGTATTCTCAGCCCAAAAATATATATAAAAAGGGAGTAACGAAACTCACAATACTGTATTTCGTAGCAATTATGTATATGACGTCACTGAACAAGTGCAGGGTTTGTCTCGGATTCACAAACCTATATTAAGTATATATATTTATATGTTGGTCAATATCTGTCTAACAATTTAGGTCAAGTCGTAGTGTATCACAATCCTAATGCTCGAGACCGACATGCAAAAGTCAACAAAAGTAAACTTGACCCAAAATGACTTCCAAAATCTATACATGTTTATTATATAACTTATATATAGTCGTTTTATATATTTAAATATATTTATCAGATCTTATTATACTAAATAATACAAGTCATTTATTAATAAATAAAAATTTATATTTAAATTCATATATGATAAAAATATACTTTTATATATCTCAAGTAATAAAATTTATAAAATTCACTTAATATCATAAAAATATAGTGGTATGTATTATTAATGTAATTATATTACGTGTGGTAAAAATATCTTTGTACGCATATTTATTTGATAAAATAATATTGATAATAATAATAATGATAAAAATAATAAAATGATAGTTTCAATAAAAATATTAATTTTTAGTAATAAAGATAATTTTAGTAATAACATCAACTGATAACAATTATAATAATCGTTTTAATAATAATATTAAAATTTATAATAATTCAGTTGACCATATCTTTTAATCGGTTCATCGAACCCACACGATTTCTAAATGAAAAGTTATTAATTTTTCTTTAGCTTTTCAACGACATGCATATCATATACCTTATCTCAGTAGCATATGTATCAAATTCGTGATTTATCATAAACTATTTAACGACGAAACTAAGCATACAAATATGCATAATCATATATACTCGAGCACTAGTCAGGGATACACTATTAATATATAAAAGATAAGATATGAATGCTCACGTATCAATATTGTGATTCAATATTGCAGGAAAGTACGTAGACGCAACGAAAATGATAAACGTTAGGTTGACCTCACGAGCAATACCCTCGAACAATACCCATAACCTCCATAGCTATAACCCATAATTTCCTTAGCTCTATCCCGTTTGAAAACTTATTTTGAAATCGTCTGAATATAACTCCATCGTAGTATTTTATGTATACTAATAATATCTTGAAATAATACTTAGTAAATATATATATGTAATTCGATTGAGAGAGTTTAGAGAAATATATTTTCAAGTTTCTATGAAATAATGAAATCTATTGAATTCTATTTATAATAGATTTTTGAATTATTAAAGTGAATTATTAAAGTATGAATTATTAAAGAAAATTATTAAAGTATGAATTATTAAAGTGAATTATTAAAGTATGAATTATTAAAGTAAATTATTAAAGTGAATTATTAAAGTGAATTATTAAAGTTAAAGTAAAGTAAAAGTAAAGTAAAGGTAAAGTTAAAGTATAGTAAAAGTATAAAACTATGTACGTATAATACGCGTATAAATATATTTAATATTAATTTAAATCGTTATATCATAAAACATTTTAGAAAAGTAGAATTATATATATTCATAATAGGTTTCAAGTTTTTAAATTACAGTCTGTTGGTGAAGCATGGGATAAAATCCAAAGGTTTAATAAACGTATGAAATCAACTTAATGAAAAATGTCGAGTTACTTAACTTGTCGATATCCAACATCTAAGTTATTTACACTCCACGTTCTTACATATAGATCACTTTACCATTTTCTGAATATTGTCAAAAAGAATAGATTTCTTAAATCACAGTGGACCTCATAGCATTGGCCCGTAATCATATCATAATGTATCTGATAATTCAATCATTTGATATTATCTCTTAATTCTGTCGATAAATATATCGAAACAAATACGTTCATGTAAAGTATCATATATCTAATACTTTGTTAATGTTTTAGTTAATATTATATATTATATATACATATCTATATACACATAATTATTCGTGAATCGTCAAACACGGTCAAAGGGTAATTGATTACATGAATGTAGTTCCAAACTTTTTGAGATTCAACATTACAAATTCTGCTTATCGTGTCGGAAACATATAAAGGTTAGGTTTAAATTTGGTCGGAAATTTCTGGGTCGTCACAACAATGCATTCAAAATAAGATACATGGTGATGATTTGGAGAATGCAACGTTTCCTTGAAAAATATGCCATGTACGACTCCATGCACATGGCTTGTCTAACATATAAGCAAACAGCGGAAGACTTCTAGGAAACCTGAGAATAAACATGCTAACAAGCGTCAACACAAAGGTTGGTGAGTTCATAGTTTTAGTGTTTCGCATAATCTGTATATAAAGGTGGATCACAAAATTTCAATTGTTCCATCCAGAAACGTTTATCAAAATATTCTACGAAATTGAGCACCCTGGTAACTAAACTTAACGTATATATAATTTATACCCTTTGTATAATCATCTTAATAATACACGCAAACCAATGTGTACGCTTCTCAAATAGCATACGTCCGTTAAAAGGCTAGTGCTCTAGCTCGGACGGGGATATCAAGCCCTATGGATCCATATACTACTACTCGCGCCCACCAGTTCTTATAACTGTAGCAAATAGTGATTTTCGAAAACACTGTAGATTTTTGGGTATTGTAGCAATTAGAAAATACTGTAGCAAATTAGTGTTTTACTGGTTCATCTTAAACGATTTAGTTAACTTATCTAAATATCAAACAGATAATCAAACTAATAAGGTTAATGCACAGTATCATTTTCATAACACTTTGTTACGTTTTCAAGTTATAGCATATGTATCTATTTACATATAATTGTTCATGAATCGTTGAGAACAATCGAAGGGTAATTGAATAGTTCAAAATTATGAGATTCAACTTCATAGACTTTGCTTATCGTGTCGAAAACGTTAAAGATTAAGTTTAAATTTGGTCAGAAATTTCCGGGTCATCACAGTACCTCCCCGTTAAAGAAATTTTGTCCCGAAATTTGAGTGAGGTCGTCATGGCTAACAATAAAAATGTTTTCATTACGAATATGAGTTGATAAATAGAATTTTTATCACCGTTGAATAATATGGATAAAACAATCCAATTACTCGAAGCGTATGAGGGAAGTTATCGTAATAGAGTGAAATGGAGAATAGAGATTCGTTTTTAACTCTTGACGTAGTAACGATTGATTTCCGGAATTTAAGGAATATAAAATCTTCATTATCTAAATAAGATTTGATTTTTCGGAATTTGCGGAAATTAGGATTTTCTTTGATTAAATGCGTAATCTGCCTCGATTGCTATGTCTGATATTTTGCTATAAATTGATCTCTTCCGTTTCATTTATTTTTACCACTCCTATAATCTTCTTCCTTATTTAATACTTCTTAATAGATTGTGAAAATGCTTCATCCAGTTCTGATTCTTGATATACTCCTAACTTTCATATCTATCATTCTTCTTTTTCATCTGCCGCCCGTGGAATCTATTCACTTTTACTATACTCTTGGCTTTATAGTGTTTTTAGTTCTCCCGTGTCTTTACGTTGAAATACTTATTGATATTCATGGTTTGTAATTTATGTGTTTTTATCGGGCTTTATATTCTCCGTTATATTTCGAAGCTTCATGCTTTCTTTCTCTCTTCCCGCCTTCAAGTCAAGCAAATAATGGTTCAGAATTCGTAGGTATGGATTTTGAAATGAACATAGTTAATGTTCTAAGAAGAGAATTGTAATGGCACGATCTTGATTTGTCAAATTACCAGAATATCCGAAAAAGACCGAATCATCAAGAAATATATTTTCTTAATATATTTAGAGATTATATAGAATGAAAGAGTTATGTAACATGGTTCATGATGAGGGTGGGATCTGTGAACCTTTATCACGTTCCATTAGAAACTCAGCATGACTTACTGTAATATAATCACGTTGATCAAGTGTCATTATATTATACTAACTCATGCTTCAGTTCCCAACATTATGTCAAAACATCCATTTTTTTGAATTTTTCAGATTTTAGAAGCTAAAATAGTTTCTTTTATGATGTAACACAGATAGCGTGAAGAGATGAATGATTTCAGATAAGAATGGGTATGAAAAAAAATATCTTCAGAAATATGGAGGATATTTATAATGGAAGATACGATGATATCTTAGAATATTTAAGATAAGATGATGATGAAGAATATTATCCGCAAAGGTTTTAGAGTAAGGAGTAAGGTATTTGCTAATGACTTCAGTAGACACTGAATCATTTGGATTCTTTGAAGGCAGGTTCAGTCTTTGTGATTTATCCACAGCCTCCTTCATACTTTGCTCAATTCGTTTTCCAGTTCCAAACCTTCTCTTTTTCTCAGCTTTACCACCATACTATTCTTTATCATCAAACTTTTGACTGTTAAGGTCGTTTACAGTTTTTGCTGTTTCATCAGCATTGTTCCAATTTCAGAGAACTAGTTCATAGTTTGGGACATTTTTCAGAAACTTCACATTCGAAGTATGTAAGTCTAGAAGATAGACATTATATGTGTATATATATATATATATATATATATATATATATATATATATATATATATATATATATATATAACTGTTGGTGTAGAATTGCTGTAAAATTCGAAATACTGATTGCTAATTCCCGGTAGTTGGTATGGCAATTGTCGTTACAAGATGTAGATGAGTACATTATAGGGTTTCAATGAGTATAAGGATTTTTCGAAAGATCAAGGATCAATGAGGTTGTTGATAAATTTACTGCTAATGTGGTGGAACATGAAAGGTTCCTTGGTAACAAGAATGTATATGTCAAGATTATAATAAGGCTAATCTGAAAAGTCGAGGTTGACTGGTTGAATGGTTGATAATACTGGATACTTTGAAAAGGGATTGCAAGATTATTTTCGGTAAAAACAATGCTAAAGGATCTTGCACAGTTTTGAAGTCAAAGTATAGCTTTGAAAGATGTAGAGATCTAAGAATGATGTCACCGGTTCAGAGTTATGACTTGGATTCTGATCCGTCAATATCAGAATATGTAATTGAATTTGTATGAAAACGATTGTATATCGTTGTGAGTATTGTTAATAATTTCTTTTTTGAATCAAAGTTGAAGAATGTACAGTATAACATATTAATTGTGAACTTATATATTTCCCGAGTATTACCTACCCGTTAAAGATTTCACAATTAATATTTTGTACAAAAGAATTTTTATTACCGTCTTTATGAAAATATATGTATGCATATTTTCTTCAGATGTAATACAGATTTAATGAGTTAATATCATATTAAGCTCATTTGATTTTCGGCTTGATTTAGAAATGATTAATCTTTAAAATATTAAAGATTACATAATCTTTGCGGAGTATTTCGCTAATGAAATCAATACTTCATTATTTATTCTTATTGATATTCCTTGGTGAAGGATGTTGGTACTCGTGGAATTTTTGTGAACCTTATAAGGCACAGATGATGTTTTCTGAAAAGTTTCGAGTACATCGAAAATGAAAATGTAAAATCAATTATGTAATTGAATAATACACTTGGTTTATTAGGAAATGGAATTCATTGAGTTGAAACAGAGATTGTAGTTAACGAAAGTTAAGTTGTTAAAGAAAGATGTACATTATAGCATATTAGTAATATGAATTAACCGAGTAGTATTTACCCTTTTTCAATTCTTACATAATAGCTTAGTACGAAAAGATTTATGATGGTTTTAAAATTTATATATATAAGATATACATATAAATTCTTTAGAGGGATTGAGTTATTACTTCATAATTCATTGATACAATATACTCGTTGTTGACTCGTAATAATATCCACAGTGCCTTCTTGAACTGGCAGAGCTTGTGATGTTAGAGGCGATGTTGACAGCACTGACTGTGCTGGTGAGGCTAAGGGTACTATTGATGTTGTTGGTAAAACAAGTCTAGCTTGTACCTTACGCACCATTCTTGTCAGGGTTTTTATTCTTCCTTCTATCATCTCTATTCACCTGATTTACGGTTAGAACTGGGATAAATAATCTCTAAGATTTTAGAGATTACCTAATCGCCGTAGAATATTTTTCCGATGAAGTTATGAATCAATACTTCATCGTTTATTGTTGTTGGTACTCCTTGGTACCTATGGTGTGTATGATGTTGATATCCGAGGTACAGATTTTGATGTTGAGGCGTATGATGCGGATGTTGTTGTTGGTGGTGGTAATGGTACTGTTGGTGTTGATGATGGTGATACTGGTTATGCTGCTGGTGCTGCTGCTGGTGTTTGTAATCCTTGCACCATATTCTCCAAAGCCACTACCCGAGCGCGAAGCTCGTTGACTTCTTCTATTATACTGGGATGATTGGCAGTTCAGACAAGCGGATGAATAAGATTTAGAATATTGGATATTACGTAGTCGTTGCGAGCTGTTCTGGAAATGAGGGTGAAAATGGTGTTACGAACAGGTTCGCCGGTAAGTGCTTCGGGTTTTTCGCCAAGAGATGAATGTGGTGGATGGAAGGGATCGCCTTCTTCTTGTCTCCAATGATTAAGTAGATTACGAACCCATCCCCAATTCATCCAGAATAGATGATGGCTAATTGGTTGATCCATTCCGGTTACGCTGTTTTCGGAACTTGAGTGGAAATCCATATCGGAATAGCTGTCGGAATCTAAGGAATTTGAACTAGATACAGGATCCATTTTGTGTAATCAAGGAAAAGATTTTTGGAATGAAATAGATTATAGGACTAATTTGGTACTCCTCAATACATAGTTTACATATGTATTTATAATACCAGAATCCCATAAGTTACGGAGGATTTTACGGAAGATGTCAGGCAAAGTCTACTGTAATAGATATGCCAATATATGAATTTTGTCTATACTCTATCTATGCAATCAATGCAATAAGAATCGTTTAGACTTAAGATGATAGACAGGTAATTTCCAACAAGAAATGATAGGCAAAACTTTTGACATGCAGACACAGTCGAAGTCCAGACTTACGAATGTATCCTAACAACTATCATTTAGACACACTAATGCAAGACCTAGTTCACTAAGACCAATGCTATGATACCAACTGTGACGATCGCTCCAAATCAATATGGACAATACGTCATTCATTGATTTCATTGCGAGGTATTTGACCTCTATATGATACGTTTTATAAACATTGAATTCTTTTGAAAAGGCACACCATAAATGAATATTTAAATCAAAGATTTTCGACATCTGATGATTTCTACATATAGACAATCACCGTAAATAATAGTTTACAATAGTACTTCCGTTGACAATGCAGTCAAAATAAGATACATGGTGATGATTTGGTGAATGCAACGTTTCCTTGAAAAATATGCCATGTACGACTCCATGCACATAGCTTGTCTAACATATAAGCAAACAGCAAAAGACTTCTAGGAAACCTGAGAATAAACATGCTAACAAGTGTCAACACAAAGGTTGGTGAGTTCATAGTTTTAGTGTTTCGCATAATCTGTATATAAAGGTGGATCACAAGATTTCAATTGTTTCATCCAGAAACGTTTATCAAAATATTCTACGAAATTGAGCACCCTGGTAACTAAACTTAACGTATATATAATTTGTACCCTTTGTATAATCATCTTAATAATACACGCAAACTAACGTGTACGCTTCTCAAATAGCATACGTCCATTAAAAGGCTAGTGCTCTAGCTCGAACGGGGATATCAAGCCCTATGGATCCATATACTACTACTCGCGCCCACCAGTTCTTTTAAATGGCAGTTACTAGTTACCAAAGTTAAGGGATTTTTGGTTCAAACTCAGTGTAGAATTTAGTATGTACTTGTATCCATTGCGTTTAAAATAAAGTGCATGTATTCTCAGCCCAAAAATATAGATTGCAAAAGCAATTAAAAAGGGAGCAAATGAAACTCACCTTAGCAGCATATAAAGTCGTTCACCAAAATGTGACTGAAACTCGGATTACCAAATAACCGTAGATCTCAACTTAGAGAACACATGTTGGTCAATAAATGTCTATCAAGCTAGGTCTGGTCAGAGTGTATCACAATCCTAATGCTCGAGATCGACATACAAAAGTTATCCAAAGTCGTTTCAAAAAGTCAATTTTGACAATAGTTCAACAAAACGAGACATACCTTATATAAGGAGTCTTTTACTCGGTTGGTAATATTCAAAAATTCATTTTATCAATCTCGTAAACAAGTTGTTTAAATCTTAATTGCAGATTCAAAAGCAATTTCAATTAACGTCAATCATAATTCAGTTGACCATATCTTTTGATTCGTTCATCGAAATTACGTGAATTCTAAATGAAAAGTTATTGATTTTTCGCAAGCTTTCCAAAAACATGCATATCATATACCTTTTACCAGTAATATATGTATTTAATTCGTGATTTATCATAAACTGTTTAACGACGAAATTTAGCATACAAGCATGCATAAACATATATACTCGAGCACTAGACATGGATACACAATTAATATATAAAAGATAAGATATGAATGATCACTTATTAATATTGTGATTCAATATTGCAGTGAAGTACGTAGACGCAACAGAGATGATAAACACTAGGTTTGATTTGCCAATAATACCCACGTACATTAGCCATAACCTCCATAGCTATAACCCATAATTTCCTTAGCTCTATCCCGCTCGAAAACCCATTTTGAAAGTGACACGCTCATAACCTCGTTGTAGTATTTTATGTAATATAACTAATAATAATAATAATAATAATAATAATAATAATAATAATAATAATAATAATAATAATAATAATAATAATAATAATAAGATTAATAATATTAATTTTAATAATATATATATATATATATATATATATATATATATATATATATATATATATATATATATATATTAAAGAGACAGAGAGATTGAGAGATAGATTTATGATTGAATTCGTCCGAAAAACTGATCGAGCTTTATAGGCATTCCTGTCCAGCCATCCCATGAGATCGCATGGGTCTGAAGAGGAATGGCCTTGCGATTGCATGGCCTACAGATCCAGCTCACAAACCTTTTTACTTCTAGTTTGTCGACATATTATAATATAATATATATAATATATAATTTAAATTAATTAATTATATATTATATTATATTCTCGTGCATAGTTAATTTGTAATTTTTGTTCCGATAACTCGTACGTCATTACGCGACTTATGTGCCGGTGCCGGTTTTTCGAGTGTCCCTTCGTACGCTGAGAAAACTTGTAATTTACATTTTGGGACACGTACCTTTGTCAAAATATAGCCTTAAATTATCCCTAATTTATATCACTCGAAATATAACTTATACATTTGAGTGTTTTGGTAATTTACTTCTATAAATCATCGTCTCGCTATTTGTTAAAATACATTTTAAAATAGCATTTACTGTAGCAAAGTTACTGTAGCAAAGTTTTTTTTTCACTGTACCAAATAGTGATTTTCGAAAACACTGTAGCTTTTCGGGTATTGTAGCAATTCGAAAATACTGTAGCAAATTAGTGTTTTACTGGTTCATCTTAAACGTTTTAGTTAACTTATTTAAATATCAAACATATAATCAAACCAATAAGGTTAATGCACAGTATCATTTTCATAACACTTTGTTACGTTTTCAAGTTATAGCATATGTATCTATTTACATATAATTGTTCGCGAATCGTTGAGAACAATCGAAGGGTAATTGAATAGTTCAAAATTTTGAGATTCAACTTCATAGACTTTGCTTATCGTGTCGGAAACGTTAAAGATTAAGTTTAAATTTGGTCAGAAATTTCCGGGTCATCACACACGCTAACAAAATCCTAGCTAACTGTTCCTAGCTAACTGATTACATTTTATTTATCGCAATTTATTTATCACCATTTATATTCGCGCAATTTTATTTATCGTCATTTAATTTATGTTATTTATTTTACGCACTTTAAATATCGGGACACGTATACAAGGTTTTGACATATCATATCGACGCATCTATATATATTATTTGGAATAACCATAGACACTCTATATGCAGTAATGCTGGAGTTAGCTATACAGGGTTGAGGTTGATTCTACAATAATATATGTACTTTGAGTTGTGATCGAGTCTGAGACATGTACACGTGTCACGATACGTATTAATTAATTCGAATATTATATATGAATTATTGAATTACTAACTGTGGACTGCCAATATTGGACAATTAAAATGAATTAAAATATTGATTATAACATAAGAAACTAAACAATTCTTCAAATTTGCCACTTGATTTCATCTTAAACCTCATTTGTATCTTGACAATTACAATTTGAGTTTAAACCTTTCGTGACTCTTGAAAACACCTCAATCGAGAGGATGAACCAACCGCACTTCATCTACGGAAGAAAAGATTAATGCATATTGTTATGCACCTGAAAAACTCTCAGAAACTGAGTAAACGTTAACAAATATCTGTGATAGCTCCTTTGGCGTTGTTATTACCGAAAATAATTTTACAATCCCTCTCCAAAATTAGTCAATTTTGTCATAGCTCCAACAAATCAACTTCGACTATTCGTTCGAAACAACCTTATTATAACTTTGGTATATATGCGTGCTCTTTTATTGTTACCGGGTGACCTTTTATATTCCACCATATTACCATTAGCGTTTAATCATCCTAAAAATACAATTCTCTTGAAACCACCTCGGATTGATAACCAATGATTCAGATATAGTAGCATTAAATGCAGAGGGAACAACAAAATTGTAGATGGTCTAAACGGCCAAAAGTTTGATAATAAACAATGGAAGGTTGGGAACGCTCGATAGAAAATGTAGTACTGAAAAACGGATTGAGCTAACCCTGAAGGAGACCACGGACAAATACAAGGACCAAACCCTATATTCAAAGAATCCAGGTAATTCTGGATCCGATGAAATCTTTAGAGAATATCCTGCTCCAAAGTCATGTTAGAATCTTGCGGAAATTTTTTCCTTATCAACTTTCGAACTTAGAAATTCCAAAATATCATCATAAATATCTTCGATACTTCTGAAGATATTTTCATAAATATTCTCGCCCGAAATTATATACCTCTTCGTGCTATCTGTAATACATTATATTGGAAATTTCTGTAAAATCTAAGTATAAACTATGAATGAACTCTGAAGTAGTGTTGGAAACTGAAGCATGAGTTAGTATATTATAATGACACTTGATCAACGTGATTATATTACAGTAAGTCATGATGAGTTTCTAAATGGAACGTGATGATTCACAGATCATAATGTCATCATGTGCCATGTTACACGACTTTTGTATTCTGCTTAACCTTAAACATATCAAGAAAGTATTTTTCTTGATGATTCGATCTTTTCAGAGGTATTCTGGTAATTTGACAAATCAAGATCGTGCCATTACGATTTCCTTCTTAGAACATTAACTATGTTCATTCTGAATTTCATATCTATAAATTCTGGATCATTATTCGCTTGACTTAGAGTCGAGAAGAAAATAAAAAGGCAAAGAGCTCCATGTAAGACCTGGATTCTGATTCTGCCCAGTCGCGCGTCACCGCGCCATATGTCGCTGGCAGACCCCTTTTGTAATTTTAGAGTTTTTAAAAGGGCATTTCGGTCTTTTCACGTTTGAGCCACATTTGATGACTTAACCTCCTCCACCCATTTCATTTATTCTTTTCTTTTTCCTTTTCTTTTCATATTTCTCTCAAGAACTCAAACACCCATTTGATTCAAAGGGATTTTTGGAAAGGAAGAAGCGGGTTTTGATCTTTGGCGTAGTAGACAAGTTTGTTCTCCTCGTTCTTAGCTACGCGGTGATACTAGTGGTAAGCTCTAACTCCGATTTTCGTTTTTGTGTTCATCATTCAAATTTGTGGCTTTTGATTGTATGATTCATAGATGGAACCCATTTAGTTGTTAATTGAAGATTAACACCAAGATTCGGGTTTATAAGTGTTAAAAGGCGGGTTTTGGGTTGGTTAATGATTTAACCATGTTTAAGACTTGAGAATGGTGTATAATTACTAGTATTAGTGATTATTGATGTATTGGAGACCTTTAGGGTTCTTGTGGTTGACTAATTTTGACTAGAGTTAAAATTAGGGTTTGTTGATGATTATGACCCGAATGTCGATTGGATGAGGTTTATAAACTTAAAATGGATTAAGTTGAAGTATAAAACCGAGTTATATATGTTTTGGTGTCAAAACTTGTAATTGGTGAGATTTTGACTTTATGGGTCAAAATTAGGGTTTATGGGCGTTTTTGAGAACGATAAGTGTTTAACACTTGTGTTTGGGTTTAATTGGCATATTAGGACCATTTTCACTTGCGTTAGTGAATGTTGGTTAGTTTGGGCGCGGTTTGTGCTTGAAAGTGCATTTGGATCGAAATTGCACTAAGTGTCGAATTGGGTTGGTTTGTAAATCCATCCTAATTGTGTTGTGGTATTTATGATTATGGAATAGGTGCTTTCCATTGACGAGTTGCGGATTATTTGGAAGCGTTTCATCAAGGCGACAAGGTGAGTGTTAATATCCTATGTGCATATGTATGTGTAGGATGGGTGCGGGTCGGGTGAAGTGATTCTCGGCTATAGAGCTCACTTCACATATAGGTGGTTTTGATGGACTTGTGTATAGGTCCAATTGGCACGGTTGTGCATTTTGGTTGATCACCTTTGGCGAAGTACACATTTGGTGTGTACATTATCACACGTGGTTGTGATGTGGATGATATAACCCCAATGGCGAAGGGTTTTGATGTTGAGAAGTGAGTCGCGTGTAGTTCGGATTCACGATGACACGTGAAGTTCGGTCATCTTATTGAGGTAGTAATCTCGTGTGGTTTCGGATTACTAAGGCTCGTGTAGTTCGGCCAACCTCGATGTTGTCTTGTTGAAGATAGTAATCTCGTGTGGTTTTGGAATACTAAGGCTCGTGTAGCTAGGCCAATCTTCATTGTGGTGTTTGGTATTCAGTAATGGGTTAAGGAGTTAACCTTATTCGTTTATATATTGTTATATATATATATATATATATATATATATATATATATATTATATATATTGTTGTGTTGTTGTCTTGTAGCTAACCCTCCGGGTGTAGCTTATTGGCGTTGTTCACATCGTCGTTGGTGAACTTACACTTGTTGATATATTTAGCTTGTTGCTTAGAGATCGTACGGTATGCTTAGTGTAGTTGCCTTATACAGGGATGCTTCGGTATACGATATTTGATATTTTGTGTGGCGTGTCCATTTTATACATATATATGTATGTAGTACGTTATCACTCACTAAGCGTTAGCTTACTCTCTCGTTGTTTACATTTTTTTAGATCGCATGAATGCGGTGGCTCGGGTAAGCGGCGACTAGTGGACTCGCGTAGTTGCTTTAGAAGGCTTGCTTTTGAATTGATTAGGATTGGGTAGCGTATCCCCAATCGCCATGCTCGGCTTTATTTTTTATTAAAAGTCTTGTAGTCGAAAACTTGTAATTCGTACTTTAAGGGTAATTTGGGCATAGGTGGGCCCGGCATTGTAAAACCCTTTTTATTAATGGAACATGTTAGTTTTACATATTTGAATATGTGGTGAAAAGCGTGTTGTCTAATTATGTCGGGAGGTGGTCAAACATTTTCACGTTTTTGACTTTTTGGGACAGCAGCCTGTCCAGGCCTTTCTGCGCGGCGCGCCAAGAAGCTGTGCAACAAAATAAAAATTTTTTTGTGTTATTTTAAGCGGGTTCGAACGTGGTTTGGTTTGGGTTGTTACAAGTGGTATCAGAGCATGGTCTAAGGGATTTAGGTGACTTGAGATAGGTGCATAGACTTAGACTTTTGTGTGTGCTTATTTGTTGCGGGACTTGTAGGATTACGGGTCGGAATGGGTTATAGTTAGTGCCTTGTTTGTAGGTGAACCAACGTTTATATTAGTAATGCGGGTATTATTAATATACTTTTGTGTTGTGATAATAATTCTCGCGTGTGTTTATATCACGTAGAATTTTGTTTGTGTTTGTTTATATCATCGAGCGAGACGGTCGTTGTACTAACGAGTCGATATGGCTTGTGTGCGTAATAAGGATTTGCAAACCTTATTACGGGTGCAAATCGTGTCTAACAAGTGATGTGCGACGAGTGTTTAGCAAGATGTGGGCGGTATTGTGTGTGTGCTTTATACGTTCGTGATCTAATCGCTTTTGCATTCTTTAGAATGGCGACGGGAAACGGGATCGAGACGAACGATTTGGATTTTAACGCTAGAGTTGCGGCCGCCGTTGCGGAGTAAATGAGTGCGTTACGAGAAGAAATGGATAGAAAGTATTCCGAACTTCAAGGTAGTAGTGGAATGGAGCGTTGTCTTAAGAGCTTCATGAGGACTAAACCCCCGATGTACGACAAAAAACCGGATCCTTTGATAAGCACAACTTGGATCTCGGATGTCGAAGGGTGTTTTCGTACTATTGAATGCCCTCCTGAGAAGAGGACAAGACTCGCTACTAGTTTGTTGCGGGGTAGGGCAAAGGATTGGTTGAATGGTAAGATTGATTTTGTCGGTGGTGAACCGTTTATGGCGTTATCGTGGGACGAGTTTAAAAAGGAATTCTTCGAGGAGTTCCGGACTTCGGCCGACTTGTCGGAATTGCGTAATGAGTTGCGAAATTTGCAACAGGGTTCTATGGATTTGAATACTCTCAAGACTACCTTTATGTCGAAGGCTCGTTTTTGCCCGGAGTATTTAGGGAATGATCGTTTGTTGATGGAGGGTTTCTATCGAACCTTGAATGATGACTTGAAAAATAAGATTAGCCGGGGTCACGCGAAATTGTTTGCGGAATTATTAGCCGTGGCTAGAGGTTTCGAGTCGTGTTCACAATCAAAGAAGGGTGAACCTTCAAGTTAAAGAAGGGTTGTTTCTTATGGTGCTCCAAGTAAGAGGACTAAGGGTCCGAGTGTGAGCACGGGTGGTACACGGACGGGTATATCGGATGCTAGCATGTCTAGGTGCTACAATTGTGACATGAGGGGTCACAAGTCTTGGGAATGTTCGGTACCAAAGGGTGATGGCATGGTGTGCTTCAATTGCCAAGAAGAAGGACATCGTAAGTCGGAATGTCCCAAGTTAGCGGGGACGGGTGCGGCAAGGAGACGTTAAGGTACGTTTCATTTTAATAAATATATCCTTTGATTATTTATTATGTGCCGATGAGTTTGAGTTTACTAGATGCATTGTTTGGGCATGTTATTGATATGGGTAACGTTCCTAATGGAAGTACCCTATGGTGACATTTGATTGTCGGGCGAAGGGCGTAAGACATGGTGCAACCAAGCGTTCCTTGGTATTTGGGAAATGTTTCTACCAAGCCATGGAAATGGGTTTTGGTGTTCAGTTGTTAAGGGCATGTTCGATTGTGTGATGAAGTTGATGAACCATGAGGTTCGACGGGTGGGATGAAGCCCGAGAAATCGAGTGTTTGATGTCGATGTATGATTGGTAAAGGAGTCTACGTGACGCGACATTAGGTGCCTCTTTTATACCTACTAGCGTGGTGATTCGACTCCGATTGTGTTGCGGTTACATTGTACTTAGGGTACCGAAGTGAAACCCTTAGGTACATGAGTGACTGGGTGAAAGTTGACAAACTATAGCAATTGAATGATTGCTAGGGTATAGTTTGTGTAATCGTGGTACACTTTTTGTTTGAAGTGTTTAAGGATAGCTTAAAATCCTTCGGATGCTCAGGGTTGGAGCAAGTTATGGTGATGGGTCGTGTGAGCCCAATTGTTGGTAAAGTCTACCTTTGGTAGCATTGTACGGTTGTACGAGTTGTGGATATGGAACGTAGTTCCAAGTGGGGGAGTTGCACTCCCGCGCGAGGAGGTTTTTAGTTTGAGACTTCGGATGATACTTTTGGTAGATCCGGAAGTTTGCATTGGGACCTAGTTTTGGTCGATTTGTGGTAAAGTACAATTTTGGTTAAATTGTACTTATGGTTTTGGATGTAAGTTACCACCGAGGTGGTAATGTGGTAAATCTCGTTGAGAGATAAAGGACGTGTTTGACGAGCAAGGTGAAATCCCTCGGTTAAGGGATGTGCGTATCGGATTCTCTTCTAGAGAATTATTGTTTTGTACCTATGTTTGATATAGGTGGTTCTTGCTCGATTGTGGGAATGGTTAGTGGTATCCGTTAGGATTCACTATGGCGTAGTAGAGCGCGATGTTACGCTACTCGTTGTTCGAGGCCAAAAGGGGATCGTTGACTGGTGAAGCATGACCTTTGGGGTCCTCTGACTTCATCATGAGATCATTGATTGATGAATCATGACCTTTGGGGTCCGCTGACTTCATCATGGGATCGTTGATTGGTGGAGCATGACCTTCGGGGTCCGCTGACTTCATCATGAGATCGTCGATTGGTGAAGCATGACCTTCGGGGTCCGCTGATTTCATCATGGGAGTATGTGATTGGTGGAGCATGACTTTCGGGGTCCGCTGACTTCATCATGAGGGTGGTGCTATATCGGTGAAGCATGACCGTTGACGGGGTCCGCTGACTTCATCCGGTGTTGAGATTGGTGGAGCATGACCTTTGAGGTCCACTGACTTCATCATGGTAGTGGATTGCGTGTGGTTTCGGATTCACGATGACGCGTGTGATTTCGGTCATCTTATTGTGGAAGTGAGTCGCGTGTAGTTCGGATTCACAAATGACTCGTGTGGTTTCGGTCATTGTATTGAGGAGTGAGTCTCGTGTAGTTCAGATTCACAAATGACTCGTGTAGTTTGGTCATTCCTCTGGGATATTTACTCTCGTGTAGTTCGGATTCACTAAGGCGCGTGTAGTTTGGCCAATCCCGATTTTTGTTGAGGTGAAGGTAGTGAGTCCCGTGTGGTTTCGGATTCACTAAGGCGCGTGTAGTTTTTGGCCAGCCTTCGTGTTGTGTGATCTGTCGGTTGTTTTATACACCGATGGTGGGGTCGTAAGGACCATGACGTTTGATCTATTGGTTGTTTTATACACCAATGGTGGGGTCGTAAGGACCATGTGTGATCTATCGGTTGTTTTATACACCGATGGTGGGGTCGTGAGGGCCATGATGTTTGATCTATTGGTCGTTTGATACGCCAATGGTGGGGTCGCAAGGACCATGTTGTATGTTTAGTGATACGATAGCCGTGTTTCGCTCACATGTTATTACGGGTGTGACAATATTCGATTTTGTACACCTCGGGATCTAGCGTTTCCATAGTCGTTTTGGGCGCTATCGGTTCTAACCGTTGGATTATGATGTTACGGTAGTTGCGTATGGTTCGTATTGCGCACTACAAGGGATGTTTAGTGGTAAGTGTTATCCGTAAGGATTTACTTCTTCTCAGTCTTCATCGGTTTAGATGGTCGACCTTAAGTTTGGTATGTGGTTACTTTGGCATTGTACTTGGTAATGGTATGCTAGGGGTTGATATCTCAGTTAGAGATTGGATGAGTTTTCCCGATGCGAAGGAATGAGCAGGGTTTTAGTGCTCGGATTGTAGACTTGATAAATCGCGGGTGACGATTTAGTTGTTAAAGGTAAGTGGGGAAGTATTGTCTAGGAAAGTTCGGATTGGGATATGATTGAGGACCGTTGAGTGGGTCCGAATTGGTTAAGTGGTGAAGATCACGAGGACGTGATCGATTTTAAGTGGGGAGAGTTGTAAGATCTGGATTCTGATTCTGCCCAGTCGCGCGCCGCGTGGGGTTATGGCGCGCCGCGCCATATGTCGCTGGCAGACCCCTTTTGTTATTTTAGAGTTTTTAAAAGGGCATTTCGGTCTTTTCGCATTTGAGCCAGATTTGAGGACTTAACCTCCTCCACCCATTTCATTTATTCTTTTCTTTTTCCTTTTCTTTTCATATTTCTCTCAAGAACTCAAACACCCATTTGATTCAAAGGGATCTTTGGAAAGGAAGAAGCGGGTTTTGATCTTTGGCGTAGTAGACAAGTTTGTTCACCTCGTTCTTAGCTACGCGGTGATACTAGTGGTAAGCTCTAACTCCGAATTTTGTTTTTGTGTTCATCATTCAAATTTGGGGCTTTTGATTGTATGATTCATAGATGGAACCCATTTAGTTGTAAATTGAAGATTAACACCAAGGTTCGGGTTTATAAGTGTTAAAAGGCGGGTTTTGGGTTGGTTAATGATTTAACCATGTTTAAGACTTGAGAATGGTGTATAATCACTAGTATTAGTGATTATTGATGTATTGGAGACCTTTAGGGTTCTTGTGGTTGACTAATTTTGACTAGAGTCAAAATTAGGTTTTGTTGATGATTATGACCTGAATGTCGATTCGATGAGGTTTATAAATTTAAAATGGATTAAGTTGAAGTATAAAACTGATGTGCAGCGGGGTAGTATATAAAATAGCTTATATTTTTACAAGGAAAATACTATTAAATACGATACATTTTTACACAAGATATTTATTTATTTAGAGAATGGATATACTTAAACCTTGCTACAACACTTATAGGCAGTGTACCTAATCGTACAGTAGTGTAGTTTTTAGTAAGTCCAGTTCGTTCCACAGGGAATCTTTTTTTAGACAAAGCTCAACGCTATATTAGTTTACTTTTATAAAAATACAAATATATATATAAGTAATATTATTATTATAAAAGGGGGGTTTTTACCGTTTAATGACCGGTTTGTCGATTTTAAAACTTTAGTCGCAGTTAAAACCTAATGTAAAATATTAAATAAATAAAAGACTTAATTTAAAGCGTAAAATAAATAACGATAATGAAATTGCAATAAAAGTGCGATAAAATAAAATTGCGATAATTAAAAAGTACGATAATTAAAAGTGCGATTAAATAACAATAAATAAAAATGCGATAATTAGAAGTGCAATTAAATATAAAATAAAGGAAATTAAATATGAAATAAAAGAATTATGCTTATTTAAACTTCAGTAATCATGATGTTTGACGTGTTGATTTTAGTTTTATGCTCATGGGTTAATTGTCCTTTGTCCTGGATTATTTAATATGTCCGTCTGGTTTTGTCCATAACAGTCCATCAGTCATAAATATAAAATGCGAGTGTCCTCGTCAAATTATTCTTATACCCGAAGTTAAATATTCCAACTAATTGGGGATTTAAACTGTAACAAGATTTTAATACTTTGTTTAATAATTACACCAGGATGTCGACTGAGTGTAACCCAAGATTTTAATATTTTGTTATCAATTATACCAAGTTTCCTTTGTACATAATTTCACCCCTGTTTTAATTATTCTAGTGGCTATTAATCCATTCCCGTGTCCGGTTAAATGAACGATTATTCGTACATATAAATACCCCGCCCATCGTGTCCGATTGAGTGTATATGGTAATTTATAGGGACGCCCAATTGTAAATCTTTATATTAACATTAACAAACTATCATTTAGTTAAACAAATATAAAGCCCATTAATAGCCCATAGTCTAATTTCCACAAGTGTCGTTCTTTTGTCCAAACCCCAATTATGGTACAAAGCCCAATTACCCAATTTTAGTAATTAGCCCAACATCATGATTACTTCGTTTTAAATAAGCATAATAATAACTTAGCTACGAGACATTAATGTAAAAAGGTTGAACATAACTTACAATGATTAAAAATAGCGTAGCGTTACACGGACAGAATTTCGACTTATACCCTTACAACATTTGCTAACATACCCTTATTATTAGAATTATAATTAAAATTAAAATTAAAATATAAATTATATATATATATATTTTACATATATATGAGAGAAGAAGAAAAAGATGATGAAAATGCGATCAAAATTCGGTTGGCTTTATAGGCAGTTTTTCATTTTGGGGCTCCGCGACTCGCGGCCAATTTTGCCTTCAAACTCCGAGAGTCGCGGAGTTTACTTTTACAGCTCACCCCTTTGGAGTCTTTCTCTGCCGACGGTTTTTATTTATAAATATAATATATATATAATTAATATAATTAATTATATATTATATTATATTTATATACATAGTTAACTTGTAATTTTTAGTCCGTTGCGTCGAGCGTTAAGAGTTGACTCTGGTCCCGGTTCCGGATTTTCGAACGTCCTTGCGTACAATTTAATATCTTGTACTTTGCGTTTTGAATCTTGTACTCTTGTAATTTCGAGACGTTTCTTATCAATAATTGGAACCTTTTTGATTGTCTTTTGTACTTTTGAGCTTTTTGGTCGTTTGCGTCTTCAATTTGTCGAATCTGTCTTTTGTCTTCACCTTTTATTATTTAAACGAATATCACTTGTAAATAGAACAATTGCAACTAAAAGCTTGTCTTTCTTGAGGAATAATGCTATGAAATATATGTTCGTTTTTAGCATTATCAAATATTCCCACACTTGAGCGTTGCTTGTCCTCAAGCAATATCGTCTTGAAATACTAGAATCACTTCTTTATTCTTCACACTTTGTACATCAGTGATTTCTATACGACGGTATAAACAATGGTAGTAACGATATGGTTTACAGTCCCACATGACTATAAAAATTTAGATCCATTAAGGAAATTGGATCTTTATGAAAACATTTGATCTTTTAAAAATTAAATCTAGTTTTTACCCTAGATAAGTTTTCCGGAATAACCCTTTACCGGTGTTTGCAAAATATTTTTGTGGGTTTGGTGGGTTTCAGATTTGAAAATTTTAGCTCAAAACTTATGGTTTTGTGTCACCCACTTGCTAACCTTGTATTTGGAAAGCAACACGTCCAGTTTACTTGTCCCGTATATTACCTTTCGGTAAACTACCGTCCGGTTGTAAAGGAAAGCGTTGAACAAGCAACTGTTAAGGCAATGTCCCCTGACATGCTTTTAATTATGGTCTATAACGTGTCGGACGCAATTACTATCTTTGGTAGGAGCAATAGTAAAGCTCACCCTTATAATTTTTCGGTCTGGCACAAGGTCCTGTCTTTGACCACTATGCAACCACCGTTCTTACGGTTGACACCCGTTTTAGTTCAGGTGACCTAATGAATTCCAGGTGAATTCCTAGGATTTTACGTTCAATGGTAATGAACGTATTGAAAATAGGGTTTTCAGAAAATAAATCGGTTTGTAATTTTGATCAAAATATTTTCTCGTTCAAGCTCGAGTTTAGATATCATTGAATTCCATGAGTTTGTAATTCTCAATCTTTAAGGTCAATCTCTAGGATTGAGTAAAATAATGATTAAAAGCTGATTTTTAATCTTTAAGGAGATTATCCTTTCTGGGGATCTGATTCATTAGTCTTATCCAGCTAATTTGCATGGTGCCCCCCATTGTACGAGATAAATCCTTCTCATGGTTAGGATAAATCTTACCACTTGGCGACCCTGTTTGATGCTGAGGTCCGTGGATTTCCTGCTGATTTTAGTGATGACTTTT
Organism: Rutidosis leptorrhynchoides; assembly: GCF_046630445.1. Lineage (NCBI taxonomy): Eukaryota > Viridiplantae > Streptophyta > Magnoliopsida > Asterales > Asteraceae > Rutidosis > Rutidosis leptorrhynchoides. The sequence continues at coordinate 64,199,926 of NC_092337.1, forward strand.
CTAGATTTTTCGTCAACCTACAGCTGGTCTGGACGACAACTTCATGACCTAAATCAAGAAGCGCGTGTCTTTTTCGGAAGACTTTACTTCCTTTTAATGATGGAATTGATTCATCGTGTAGATCCATCTTTTCTTTTCTTTCATCGGGTAAAACAGTTTAGTTTAGTCCAAAGCAAAAGTATTTTGAGTTATTTGTTACAGATATATGTGACATATGTTTAAGATAACTTGGTAAATTTTCCCACACTTGGCTTTTATTTTCCTTTTTATCGTCCTCTATTCCATTTTAAATGAATTTTAACATTTTGGTTTTGTTTCTCAATTTATGTCCTTTTTGAGGTAACAATAATTTCGGTGTTAAAACCTAGTTTTATCGTTCATAAATATGTATAAACATGATTTTTAGTTCATTTAATTGAAAATTTTGAAAATTTTTACTAGAATTGGGTAGTCAGTATATAAGACCAGGGCTGTTCTTTATTATCAGAGAGCACTAGATTCTAATACAACTACTGCTTTACGAGTATTTTTAATGGTAACCAAGTGTATAAAGTAAAAAATTTTAAAATCCGAAAGAATTTAACCCCTTCCCACACTTAAGATCTTGCAATGCCCTCATTTGCAAGAAATCAGGAATAATTTAAATTATTGAGGGTGATTTGTGTGAAAATGATTAAATTTTTACCAAAGTTTCCAAATATATTGGCGTTTGTTTGCTGAATGATAAATGGTGCACATCATTTGTTCATTCCGTCTTGTTGTTATTTCACATATATTTTGCATCTTGTCATCAAAATTAGTTGCTTTTGCTGAACTTAATGCCAGTCTTTGAAAATGCGTTGTTTTACCCTGTTGTGTACATAAGATAAACTGCAAACATATATACATATTTTTGAAGTTTGGTATATTACCCCACATTCAAAAATTATTAAAATCTAAGAATAAAAGTTAGATAATTATAAAAATGATTACAATATTAACAAAAGTATTAAACGTATCAATAATTACAAATTAAAAAAAAAATAAAAAATAAGTATACTAGGGATGATACTGGTACCAATAGGGGTTCCAGGCATAACCATAGGTGCTATAGAATGCTTCGGCAGGGTCATACGTAGGATACGGTGGCTGCATCTCTATAGACCAGGGAGGGAAGATGGGTTTCGGTGTAGGAATATAGTTTCTACCTATATGTTGGCAATGAGCTATGATTTGGTTCTGATGAACTTGCCAATCTTCAAATGCTCTCTGTCTAGCATTTTCGTATTCCTGAGAAGCTATAAACCTTTGCATTTCTTGCATCTCATTCCCCCCTCCTACATTACCTTGCTGTTGGTTTCTCTCCACCTGTGGATGTCTACCATGGTATCGTACTGCGGCGTTATTTCGCCTCTTCAAAACTTTCGCACCATGGTATACATTTAAACCTATAGTATCGCGGGGTTCCAGTTCTTCTACTAATAATCCCCCCCGACTTATATCCACACCGAGATATTCACCAATCAAAGTAATAAAAATACCACCTCCTATTATGCTATGCGGTCGCATCCCCCGAACCATAGCTGATAAATAATAACCCACACAATATGGTATACTTACAGCGCTTTGTGGGTCTCGAATACACATATGGTAAAACAAATCCTGTTCATTTACTTTTTCCTTGTTCTTACCCCTTTGTGTAATCGAATTAGCTAAAAACCTATGTATCACTCTTAATTCGGCTCTATCTATATCCAAATAAGAGTAATTTCCCCCTTTGAAACGGTGATGGCTTGTCATTTGACTCCACACACCGTGTGTATCAAAATTTTCATCTATCTTTCTACCGTTTAGTATCAATCCTCTACAATCGGCAGACGCTAACTCCTCAGGCGTATATATACGTAATGCCTGAGCCATGTCCAGTAAAGACATGTGGCGCATCGAACCGCCTAACAAAAATCTAATAAAAGAACGATCGGTTAAACTAGCTACCCGATCATTCAACTCTATACTACATAACAATTCTTCACACCATACTTTATATACAGGTCTACGCATGGTGAATAAACGTACCCAGTCATTAAAAGAAGAATTACCATACCTCTGTACAAGTAATTCCCTAATTGGCCCGGCCAATTCTACAGCTTCTAAGGGTCCCCATTCTATGACCCTTGGTACTTCAACAACCTTAGAATGAAGAGTATGCAAACCCCTTTGATATTTTGGATAATCTATCCAAAGTCTGTCAAATCTCAGGTTCGGGTGCAACTCTTCCAAGTGCATATCGGAAAAGGTCATGACTGGATGAGGTATATCCTGCTTGTAGTAGTTATCCACCTCCTGTTGTTCTAAATTCTCAGCAGGAGCATTGCGGGCTTGGGATGAAGATTCACCCCTTTCAGTCTGCAAAACACATCAAACACAAATTTTGTGCATACAAATATGCATTAGTGTCAGCAAAATCATCAATCAAAATAATTACAATGACATTATCAATTTATATCAAACTTAAGCTCATTTTCATATTTTCATCAAATCTACACTTTTTCAAATAAGCATATACGAAAATGTTTGCCAAGTTCATAAGCATTCAACTCAAATAACATGTCAAAATAATCATTACTAGCAATTAAACAAGTCTCAAATGGCATTATCTTTCAAAAATCAAGTTCATGAATTTTAGACTTGAAAAAGTCCACTTTAATTCTCAAAATCATGTTTAGGCTCAAAGTTTGGATCATTTAACTACCTAGACATGTTACACTACTCAATTTAGCAACAATTCATGACAAAAATCGGCCATAACCTGTTTATATCAAAAAGCCCCAATTTGCTCAAGAACACAAACCCTAGATTACTCAAAATTTGAAGTTTAAGGCTTCTAATCATGTTAACTAGCATCAATCTAGGTTATACAAGCATAATACATAAATAATTTAAGCATAATTACACTAAAAAGCATCAAAATCAAATTGGGGAAAAAAATGGCTCAAGAACACTAATTTCGGATTAAATGGTATTTAGGTGTAGAAATTTACCGTTTTTCTTGAGTAATTCTTAGATAGCATCCTTCTCAACATGATTTTAGCAAAAAATTTGGTGATTAACGGTTAAAAATTGTGATTTTGGGGGTGTTTTTGGTGTATTTTCGCGCAGTATTTCGCTGTGTTTTTGAGTTTTGGGTTGTGTGGACTGAAACTGATCGTTCAGCTCTTTTTATTTTTTTTCTGATTTTCGGTCCTTCCGCGACTCGCGGGGATTAACCCTCCAAACTCCGCGAGTCGCGGAGTTTGGTAATTTTTTTTTTTTATAAACTTTAACTTATTAAAACAATTAAGTAATTAATTTTAAAATTTTGTTTCCCTTGTTATTTAGGACGAGGTCGTTTCGGATCGATGTCCTAGTCCGTCCCTCGACAAAATTTTAAAATTTGTCTTTTTGTAGCGATTGTTTTAAAAGCTAAGATTTTTGGGGTTTTTTAATGTTTTTGGCATACTTTAATTCAATGGGATTAAAAATAATGATAATAAAAGTTCTCGTCCCTCTCTCGGGTAAAGCAATTTCGGTTCAAAGACCTAGTCTTCAACTTACGACGAATTTTAAAAATCATATTTTTAACTTAATGAGATAAAGTAAATTTTTGTTTTTAAATTCACACAACTTAAATATAAAATTCAAAATTAATATTAAAAATTCACACCAAACTTAAAATTTGAAATGCATAAAATTAAAAATTTATATTTTAAAAATTCACACCAAACTTAATTTAAAAATTCATATTATAAATTCACACCAAACTTATATTATGGTTCAAATATTTACAATTTTAAATATATTGTTTTTATAAAGTTTACAATATTAATTTAAGATTTAAATATTAATTTTAAAAACATGGTAAAAATAAAATTAAAAATCTTTTTGTCTTTTTATCCCACTTTAATCAATCAAATATTATCAAAAATATGCGCCCCTCTTTTCGGTAAAGTAATTTCGGTTCCAAAACCTAATTTAACTCATGACGAATTTTTGAAATATTTTGGGTTGATTGTTTAAAGATATTTATACCTTAAGAATAAACGTTAAATTTCGCAGTGATGTTATAAATTTTTGAATGATATCAATAATTTCGGTCGCCAAACCTAATTTTATTCAATACCAATTTAATACTTTTTAGCGAACAAATTAGCGTTTATTATCAAAAGGTTAAAAATAAAAAAAAAAAAAAAAAACTGTACAGACATACCTGTGAAATATATTTCTTAGTTATATGATCTATCCCATTCATAAGATAGTCGGTTTAATTGGTTTTCCATGGCTACATAGGCGTAACCTCGAGCATTCAGTGTCTTTTCTTTTAAATATATGAACGATCCGTCTCTGCATAAAGTAACAAATTCGGTATTTGAATAGGTTTGATTATTTGAACATTTACCTCCATGTGACCATTTTCCGCATTTGTGACATCTTTCTAGGTGTCGTGCTCTTCTTTTCGCTGCGGATTTTGATTTTCCTTTACCAAATTGTAATTTATTATCTTCGCATCTGGATTCTTTTCTAACTCCGTCCATTCTTTCTCTGATTACTGATACTATTTCACTCGGTAGTATGTCATTATTACGTTTAGTGATCAAAGCGTGTAGCATTAGACCATGGTTTAGTTCACAGGCAGTCTTCATTTTGTAAAAACCTAAAAAAAATAAAAATTCAGAATGGGGGGAGAAGACTAGTTCTTTAGGGTCTGCTAGGGAAAGACCATTCGGGTTCCATTTTTGAGAACTATATGAAAACAGATAATCTAACTCTAACAGAAATACATATTATCCTTTAAAGACTTGATTCTCCCCACACTTAGTTAGCTGTTGTGTCGAAATTGTGATTAACTTCGTTGTCGACTTCCATCGGACCATGTATGTAATGTTTAACTCTGTGACCATTAACTTTAAATTCAATCCCATTTGAATTTATCAATTCTATCGTTCCGTATGGGAAAACTCTTTTGACTATGAATGGTCCAGACCATCTTGATTTCAATTTTCCTGGAAATAGCTTGAATCGTGAATTGAAAAGAAGAACTCTGTCTCCTTCTTTAAATTCTTTTGAACTTCTGATTCTTTTATCATGCCATTTCTTCGTTCTTTCTTTATAGATTAACGAATTATCGTATGCTTCATGTCTTAATTCTTCGAATTCGTTTAGTTGACTTAATCGTAGACGTCCGGCTTCATGTAAATCAAGATTACATGTTTTCAAAGCCCAAAATGCTTTGTGTTCAATTTCTACAGGAAGATGACCTGCTTTTCTATAAACAAGTCTAAAAGGTGTGGTTCCAATTGGAGTTTTGTAGGCTGTTCTAAAAGCCCAGAGTGCATCCTCCAATTTAATGGACCATTCCTTCGGATTTGATCCTACGGTTTTCTCTAGAATACGTTTTAAAGCTCGGTTGGTATTTTCAACTTGTCCACTTGTTTGTGGATGATATGCGGTAGAGATTTTATGAGTTACTCCATATCTTTTAAGAACTTTCTCAAGTTGATTATTACAGAAATGAGTACCCCGATCACTTATTAAAGCTTTCGGTGTTCCAAACCTTGCAAAAAGACGTTTTAAAAAGTTGACTACAACTCGTGCATCGTTAGTTGGGAGAGCTTGTGCTTCCGCCCATTTAGATACATAATCAATGGCTACGAGTATATATAGATTATTATGAGATTTTGGAAATGGACCCATAAAGTCAATACCCCAAATGTCAAATACTTCACATACTTGGATGACATTTTGTGGCATTTCATCACGTTGACTTATTTTTCCTGCCCTTTGACATGCATCACAGGATTTGCAAAGAAGGTGTGCGTCTTTGTAAATTGTAGGCCAATAGAATCCAGCATCATAAACTTTTCTTGCTGTTAGTTGAGGCCCATAATGCCCTCCTGTTGGTCCTGTGTGACAATGGTTTAATATTTTACTGGCTTCATCTCCGAATACACATCGGCGTATTATTCCATCTGGACAACTTTTAAACAAATGTGGATCTTCCCAGAAATAGTGTTTTATATCACTGAAGAATTTCTTTCGTCTTTGGTACGTTAATCCTTTTTCAAGGAATCCACAAACTAAGTAGTTTGCATACTCTGTAAACCATGGGATTTCTTTATAATCTATCTTCAATAGATATTCATCAGGAAAGTTGTCTTGTATGGCCGATTCATTTAGAACTTCTAACTCAGGATTTTCAAGACGAGAAAGATGATCAGCGGCGAGATTTTCTGCTCCTCTTTTATTTCGGATTTCAATATCAAACTCTTGTAAGAGTAAGATCCAACGGATTAATCTTGGTTTAGCATCTTGTTTTGAAAATAGGTATCTAAGAGCAGAATGGTCGGTATAGACCACCGTTTTTGCTAGAACGAGATATGATCGAAATTTGTTAAAAGCAAAGACAATAGCAAGGAGTTCTTTTTCAGTAGTTGTATAGTTTGTTTGTGCTCCTTGTAACGTCTTACTAGCATAATATATAGGTTGAAATCGTTTTTCAATCCTATGTCCTAAAACGGCTCCCATTGCAAAATCACTTGCATCGCACATTAGTTCAAATGGTAGATTCCAATTTGGTGTTATCATGATCGGCGCATTAGTGAGTTTTTCTTTAAGAATATTAAAAGATTTGATACACTCATCTGAAAAGATGAATGGAGCATCCTTTTCTAGGAGTTTATTCATAGGAGTGGCAATTTTAGAAAAATCTTTTATGAAACGTCGGTAAAAACCGGCATGCCCTAGAAAACTCCTAACTCCTCTAACATTGGTGGGATGTGGAAGTTTAGCAATTACATCTACTTTAGCTCTATCCACCTCAATTCCTTCTTTTGAAATTTTATGTCCAAGAACGATGCCTTCTTTAACCATGAAATGGCATTTCTCCCAATTAAGTACTAGATTTGATTGTTCGCATCTAAGAAGCATTCGTTCAAGATTAACTAAACATGATTCAAAAGTATCACCGAAGACTGAAAAGTCATCCATGAATACTTCCATGCATTCTTCTATCATGTCGTGAAAAATCGCCATCATACACCTTTGAAAGGTTGCAGGGGCGTTGCAAAGTCCAAATGGCATGCGTTTGTAAGCAAAAGTACCATAAGGGCACGTGAATGTGGTTTTCTCTTGATCTTCGGGTGCTATTGGAATTTGAAAATATCCGGAAAATCCATCTAGAAAACAATAGTAACTATTTCCTGCTAATCTTTCCAACATTTGATCTATGAAAGGTAAGGGAAAGTGATCTTTTCTGGTGGCGTCATTTAATTTTCTATACTCAATACACACACGCCATCCTGTTACAGTCCTAGTAGGAATAAGCTCATTTTTCTCATTTGTAATGACAGTCATGCCACCCTTCTTAGGTACGCATTGAACTGGGCTTACCCATGGACTATCAGAAATTGGATATATCAAACCTGCATCTAGCAGTTTAATAATCTCTTTCTTAACTACATCTTGCATATTAGGATTTAGTCTTCGTTGGCGTTGCACATACGTTTTATGACCTTCTTCCATAAGGATTTTATGTGTGCAATACGAAGGACTTATTCCTTTAATATCATGAATCTTCCATGCAATGGCTGGTTTATGAGCTTTCAACACAGAAATGAGTTGTGATTTCTCATTTTCAGTAAGAGAAGACGATATTATTACAGGTAATTCAGATTCACCATGTAAATAAGCGTATTCCAAATGGTTTGGAAGTGGCTTTAACTCTAATTTCGGAGGTTCTTCTATCGATGATTTGTATCGATATCTGTCTTCTTCTTTTAGCATTTGAATTTCTTCTGTTGTTGGTTCATATCCATTAGCTATAAGTGTAGCTAACATTTCAGCTTCATCAATTGGTTCATTACCTTCTCCTAAAGAACATTCTCCTGTTCCTTGTAATTCTGGAAATTCTTCTAATAATTCTGCATGTGCATCTATAGTTTGAATATAATAACATGTATCATCTGCAGATTGTGGTTGTTGCATTACTCTATCAACTGAAAAGGTAACACTCTCATCCTCTATACTTAGGGTCAGTTTCTTACCGAACACGTCTATCATTGCTTTAGCTGTGTTTAAGAATGGTCTTCCTAATATGAGAGGAACTTGAGAATCTTCTTCCATGTCCAAAACAACAAAATCTACTGGAAATACTAAAGTACCAACTTTAACTAGCATGTTCTCCATTATCCCTCTAGGATATTTTATTGATCTATCGGCTAGTTGTATGCTTATTCTGGTTGGTTTCAATTCTCCAAGGTCTAGTTTAGTGTATAGTGAATACGGCATTAAATTTATACTAGCACCTAAGTCTGCCAATGCTTCTATTGAACTAAGACTACCCAGAAAACATGGAATTGTGAAACTTCCTGGATCAGATAATTTTTCGGGTATCTTATTCAACAGCACTGCTGAACAATTAGCATTCATAGTAACAGCCGAGAGTTCTTCCATTTTCTTTCTATTTGAAATTAGATCTTTCAAGAATTTAGCATATCTAGGCATTCCTGAAATCACATCAATGAAAGAAAGATTTACATTTATCTGTTTAAACATATCCAAGAATTTGGATTGCTCGGCTTCAAGTTTCTCTTTCTTCATTTTACTCGGATAAGGAAGTGGTGGTTGATATGGTTTAACATAAGGTTTATCCTTAACTGTGTTATCTTCATTAACCTTTTCAACTACCGGTTCTTTTTCCTTATCTTGATCAGGTTGTGGTTCTTGTGGAGTAGGAATAGTTTCATCAGAAGTTACAGGTATTTCCGGTGGTTTAAGTGTTGTACCACTTCTTGTGGTAATAGCTTTAGCTGTTTCATTCCGGGGGTTAGCGTTTGTATCACTAGGTAGACTTCCCAATTTTCTTTCACCTATTAACCTTGCTAGGTTACTTACTTCTTGTTCCAGATTTTGAATAGAAGCTTGTTGATTTTTAAATGCTTGAGCATTTTGTTCATTGGTTTGTTTCTGAGATGTGAAAAACTGTGTTTGAGTTTCAACTAGCTTTGTCATCATATCTTCTAAATTCGGCTTTTTATCATCGGTTTGTTGTGGTGGTTTGTTTTGAAAATTAGGTCTTTGCTGATTATAAGTATTATTGGATACTTGTTGATTGCTAGGACCTTGTTGGTTGTTGTATGGAATATTTCGGTTATAATTTTGGTTTTGATTGTAAATCGGTCTTGGCGGTTGATAATTATTCTGATAATTATTTCCAGGCCTTTGGTTTATGTATGAAATATTCTCTCTTTGTTCCATTGTTAATTCAATACTGAGACAATCTTTTGTCAAATGTGGTCCTCCACACTGCTCACAACTAATTCGTATTGAGTGAATATCTTTAGTCATCTTTTCCATTCGTCTCTCCACAACATCTATCTTTGCGGAAATGGAATCTAAGTCATGGCTAGAATCGGCTCTAGCTGCTTTAGATGATCTAACGATGTCTTTTTCTTGGTGCCACTCATGTGAGTGGGAAGCAGTGTTATCAATAATTTTGTAAGCATCAGTTTCGGTTTTCTTCATAATAGAACCACCAGCTGCTATATCTATGTCTTTCCTTGTAGTGATGTCGCATCCTTGGTAGAATATTTGTACTATTTGACAGGTGTCTAAACCATGTTGCGGACATCCTCTTAACAACTTTCCATATCTTGTCCATGCCTCATATAGAGTTTCATTTGGTTTCTGTGTGAACGTAACAATTTCTGCTTGAAGTCTTACGGCTTTAGATGCAGGAAAGAATTGTTTAAGAAATTTGTCAACTAAAACATCCCATGTATCGATCGCCCCTTCAGGTAACGATTCCAACCAATCTTTGGCTTCTCCCTTTAAAGTCCAGGGAAATAACATGAGATATATCTGTTCATCCTCCACTTCTCGGATTTTAAATAGTGTGCAGATCCTATTAAAGGTACGTAGATGTTCATTTGGATCTTCCTTCGGCGCACCACTAAATTGGCATTGATTAGTCACCATGTGTAGAATTTGTCCTTTGATTTCATAATCTGGTGCATTAATGTCTGGATGAGTAATTGCGTGACCTTGGCCAGTGCGTTTAGCTCTCATTCGGTCTTCCATACTTAAAGGTTCCAGATTCTCCATAATTGTATTTGTTGAATCGGAATCACTAGAGGATTCTGATTTAATGGTTCGTTCCTCAACAATCTCTGTTTGAATAATTGGTGGTTCCGGAGGAAAATTTAATGGTTCAGGATCTACGAACCGTTCCTGAATATTTTCCGGATTCTCAATTGTGAGGTCGGGTTCAAAAAATGGATTATCGGAAATTTGAACTGAAGTACTTGGTCGACTGGATGATGATTCTAAAGAAAAATCAACGGCGGTTATATTTGCTAAATGTCTTGATCTAGTTACAGGTGGTGAACGTACAAAAGGTGGTGAACGTCTTGCTCGGTGCATTCACTGAATATCCTATTAGTTTTTAAAAGGAAAGAAAAATTATAATAAGTTATCCAACCAATAGACTTTTTTGATTTTGCCCACGTTTTGAATAGCCAAAAGATGCAGCAGAGGGGCAGGATTCGTTTGGTCTCAATATAATTGAGGACTGTTTGGCTCCAATAACCCGGTCCACGTACAAATCCAACTATTACTACGAACCAGAAAATTTTGATGTCTATTAATTTAACCACTTAAAATAAATTTTCGTAATTTTAAGAAATTTAGATAAGAAGTAGAATAAAAATCTATGTCCTAAAACTAGAATAGCGAGAAATAAGAAAGAAAAAGAGTTCGTCGAAAAAGGTCGAAAAAGAAAAATGATTGAAAAATAAAAGGTGACGAAAAAATAAAAGAAACTTATAAAACTTAAAAATACTTGACTAACCTAACCTTATTACTACAACTAACTTAAAATTATAATCGCAAATTGAAATTACTAATTGGAATGATAATTGATACATAGTAAAAGGTCGTCTAAAAATATTAAAGCTTACAGGAAAAACTATATCCCAAATGGAAATAACTTAAAAAGAAACTAAAACTTAAAAAGGCGTCGCAAAATTCTAAAGTATCTAAATCTTAGTCTAAAGAAAAAGCACTTAAGGAATTCTACGGCAAAGCCTAAAAATCTAGGAGTAAAAATGACTATGGCAAAAACTAAGTTTAAAATTAAATATGAGCTAAAAATACAAATATTACGCTAAAACGATTAAAAAGGGACAAAATATAAAAATATACAAAAAGTTGTAAAAAGTACAATTTTTATAAAAATATTATTTTTATATTATTTATTTAATAAAACTATTAATTTAATATTTTAATTAAACTAATTAATACTAAATATATATAAATTAAATAAAAAGTAAAAGTAATTATAATAATAATAATTAGTTAGGGTTATAATAATAATAATTAATAATTAACCGTAATTAATGCTGAATTAGGGCTTCTGTCGGCGTGTCAGGTTATCTCCGCGAGTCGCGGTATTTAAAGCATCAAACCCCGCGAGTCGCGGGGTTCAGAATTTCAACTGACAGGTTTAAAAAATTCGACGCGTTTTTCTTTATTTATTTTTTTTATTTTCTGTTTTCTGTTTTTATATAAATAAAAGATATTTAAATAAAACTTATATTTTTATAAACTAAAATAAAAATAAAGAAACTTATAAAACTTAAATATTTAACAAAATCTTAAAAATACTTATATTTTTATTTTTCTTTTTATATTTTCGAATATTTAAAACGTATTTTTACAAAAGCGACTTTTAATAGAAGTAAACTAAAAATCTCTTTTTTTTATTAGCGTTGCGCTTCCGGCGTTTAAGAGAGGTCCCCGGCAGCGGCGCCAAAAATACTTGATGTGCAGCGGGGTAGTATATAAAATAGCTTATATTTTTACAAGGAAAATACTATTAAATACGATACATTTTTACACAAGATATTTATTTATTTAGAGAATGGATATACTTAAACCTTGCTACAACACTTATAGGCAGTGTACCTAATCGTACAGTAGTGTAGTTTTTAGTAAGTCCGGTTCGTTCCACAGGGAATCTTTTTTTAAACAAAGCTCAACGCTATATTAGTTTACTTTTATAAAAATACAAATATATATATAAGTAATATTATTATTATAAAAGGGGGATTTTTACCGTTTAATGACCGGTTTGTCGATTTTAAAACTTTAGTCGCAGTTAAAACCTAATGTAAAATATTAAATAAATAAAAGACTTAATTTAAAGCGTAAAATAAATAACGATAATGAAATTGCAATAAAAGTGCGATAAAATAAAATTGCGATAATTAAAAAGTACGATAATTAAAAGTGCGATTAAATAACAATAAATAAAAATGCGATAATTAGAAGTGCAATTAAATATAAAATAAAGGAAATTAAATATGAAATAAAAGAATTATGCTTATTTAAACTTCAGTAATCATGATGTTTGACGTGTTGATTTTAGTTTTATGCCCATGGGTTAATTGTCCTTTGTCCTGGATTATTTAATATGTCCGTCTGGTTTTTGTCCATAGCAGTCCATCAGTCATAAATATAAAATGCGAGTGTCCTCGTCAAATTATTCTTATACCCGAAGTTAAATATTCCAACTAATTGGGGATTTAAACTGTAACAAGATTTTAATACTTTGTTTAATAATTACACCAGGATGTCGACTGAGTGTAACCCAAGGTTTTAATATTTTGTTATCAATTATACCAAGTTTCCTTTGTACATAATTTCACCCCTGTTTTAATTATTCTAGTGGCTATTAATCCATTCCCGTGTCCGGTTAAATGAACGATTATTCGTACATATAAATACCCCTCCCATCGTGTCCGATTGAGTGTATATGGTAATTTATAGGGACGCCCAATTGTAAATCTTTATATTAACATTAACAAACTATCATTTAGTTAAACAAATATAAAGCCCATTAATAGCCCATAGTCTAATTTCCACAAGTGTCGTTCTTTTGTCCAAACCCCAATTATGGTACAAAGCCCAATTACCCAATTTTAGTAATTAGCCCAACATCATGATTACTTCGTTTTAAATAAGCATAATAATAACTTAGCTACGAGACATTAATGTAAAAAGGTTGAACATAACTTACAATGATTAAAAATAGCGTAGCGTTACACGGACAGAATTTCGACTTATACCCTTACAACATTTGCTAACATACCCTTATTATTAGAATTATAATTAAAATTAAAATTAAAATATAAATTATATATAATCTCCGCGACTCGCGGCCAATTTTGCCTTCAAACTCCGCGAGTCGCGGAGTTTACTTTTACAGCTCACCCCTTTGGAGTCTTTCTCTGCCGACGGTTTTTATTTATAAATATAATATATATATAATTAATATAATTAATTATATATTATATTATATTTATATACATAGTTAACTTGTAATTTTTAGTCCGTTGCGTCGAGCGTTAAGAGTTGACTCTGGTCCCAGTTCCGGATTTTCGAACGTCCTTGCGTACAATTTAATATCTTGTACTTTGCGTTTTGAATCTTGTACTCTTGTAATTTCGAGACGTTTCTTATCAATAATTGGAACCTTTTTGATTGTCTTTTGTACTTTTGAGCTTTTTGGTCGTTTGCGTCTTCAATTTGTCGAATCTGTCTTTTGTCTTCACCTTTTATTATTTAAACGAATATCACTTGTAAATAGAACAATTGCAACTAAAAGCTTGTCTTTCTTGAGGAATAATGCTATGAAATATATGTTCATTTTTAGCATTATCAAAAACCGAGTTATATATGTTTTGATGTCAAAACTTGTAATTGGTGAGATTTTGACTTTATGGGTCAAAATTAGGGTTTATGGGCGTTTTTGAGAACAATAAGTTTTTAACACGTGTGTTTGGGTTTAATTGGCATATTAGGACCATTTTCACTTGCGTTAGTGAATGTTGGTTAGTTTGGGCGCGGTTTGTGCTTGAAAGTGCATTTGGGTCGAAATTGCACTAAGTGTCGAATTGGGTTGGTTTGTAAATCCATCCTAATTGTGTTGTGGTATTTATGATTATGGAATAGGTGCTTTCCATTAACGAGTTACGAATTATTTGGAAGCGTTTCATCAAGGCGACAAGGTGAGTGTTAATATCCTATGTGCATATGTATGTGTAGGATGGGTGCGGGTCGGGTGAAGTGATTCTCGGCTATAGAGCTCACTTCACATATAGGTGGTTTTGATGGACTTGTGTATAGGTCCAATTGGCACGGTTGTGCGTTATGGTTGATCACCTTTGGCGAAGTACACATTTGGTTTGTACATTATCACACGTGGTTGTGATGTGGATGATATAACCCCAATGGCGAAGGGTTTTGATGTTGAGAAGTGAGTCGCGTGTAGTTCAGATTCACGATGACGCGTGTAGTTCGGTCATCTCATTGAGGTAGTAATCTCGTGTGGTTTCGGATTACTAAGGCTCGTGTAGTTCGGCCAACCTCGATGTTGTCTTGTTGAAGATAGGAATCTCGTGTGGTTTCGGATTACTAAGGCTCGTGTAGCTCGGCCAATCTTCATTGTGATGTTTGGTATTCGGTAATGGGTTAAGGGGTTAACCTTATTCGTTTATATATTGTTATATATATATATATATATATATATATATATATATATATATATATATATATATATATATGTGTATATATATATATATATATATTGTTGTATTGTTGTGTTGTAGCTAACCCTCCGGGTGTAGCTTATTGGCGTTGTTCACATCGTCGTTGGTGAACTTATACTTGTTGATATCTTTAGCTTGTTGCTTAGAGATCGTACGGTATGCTTAGTGTAGTTGCCTTATACAGGGATGCTTCGGTATGCGGATTGATATTTTGTGTGGCTTGTCCATTTTATACATATATATGTATGTAGTATGTTATCACTCACTAAGCGTTAGCTTACCCTCTCGTTGTTTACATTTTTTTAGATTGCATGGATGTGGTGGCTCGGGTAAGCGGGGACTAGTGGACTTGCGTAGTTGCTTTAGAAGGCTTGCTTTTGGATTGATTAGGATTGGGTAGCGTATCCCCAATCGCCATGCTCGGCTTTATTTTGTATTAAAAGTCTTGTGGTCG